>NW_026974067.1:5000-16918 GCF_034640455.1 Diachasmimorpha longicaudata | reverse complement strand
CATTTTTCCCAACTTTGAAAATAATCACTTGAAAAAAATCTTAGAATCCAAAGAATAGTATACTTGATCGTTCTACAAGTCGAAAATTGGAAAAATAAGTGATATTTTTGCTTGATGCTATTTTTGTCGGTATGCAAAATCGTTGTCAAGATTCTCAAACCTTAAAATCAGGCCAGCCGGCAATTGGCGGGTGAAAATTTCAATCAATTCCCATTCCTCACATCAAACTATGCATATAACAATAGCTTTTATGCTGAATGACGGCTATCCGGCTGTCCCTATCCAAAAATTGAGAAATCCATAAGTGTCCCTACCTACTTTGCGCCGAAGCAATACGAATCAAAAAGAACTACGAATGGGGACTTAGAATAATTTTTCATTTTTCCCAACTTTGAAAATAATCACTTGAAAAAAATCTTAGAATCCAAAGAATAGTATACTTGATCGTTCTACAAGTCGAAAATTGGAAAAATAAGTGATATTTTTGCTTGATGCTATTTTTGTCGGTATGCAAAATCGTTGTCAAGATTCTCAAACCTTAAAATCAGGCCAGCCGGCAATTGGCGGGTGAAAATTTCAATCAATTCCCATTCCTCACATCAAACTATGCATATAACAATAGCTTTTATGCTGAATGACGGCTATCCGGCTGTCCCTATCCAAAAATTGAGAAAGCCATAAGTGTCCCTACCTACTTTGCGCCGAAGCAATACGAATCAAAAAGAACTACGAATGGGGACTTAGAATAATTTTTCATTTTTCCCAACTTTGAAAATAATCACTTGAAAAAAATCTTAGAATCCAAAGAATAGTATACTTGATCGTTCTACAAGTCGCAAATTGGAAAAATAAGTGATATTTTTGCTTGATGCTATTTTTGTCGGTATGCAAAATCGTTGTCAAGATTCTCAAACCTTAAAATCAGGCCAGCCGGCAATTGGCGGGTGAAAATTTCAATCAATTCCCATTCCTCACATCAAACTATGCATATAACAATAGCTTTTATGCTGAATAACGGCTATTCGGCTGTCCCTATCCAAAAATTGAGAAATCCATAAGTGTCCCTACCTACTTTGCGCCGAAGCAATACGAATCAAAAAGAACTACGAATGGGGACTTAGAATAATTTTTCATTTTTCCCAACTTTCAAAATAATCACTTGAAAAAAATCTTAGAATCCAAAGAATAGTATACTTGATCGTTCTACAAGTCGAAAATTGGAAAAATAAGTGATATTTTTGCTTGATGCTATTTTTGTCGGTATGCAAAATCGTTGTCAAGATTCTCAAACCTTAAAATCAGGCCAGCCGGCAATTGGCGGGTGAAAATTTCAATCAATTCCCATTCCTCACATCAAACTATGCATATAACAATAGCTTTTATGCTGAATGACGGCTATCCGGCTGTCCCTATCCAAAAATTGAGAAAGCCATAAGTGTCCCTACCTACTTTGCGCCGAAGCAATACGAATCAAAAAGAACTACGAATGGGGACTTAGAATAATTTTTCATTTTTCCCAACTTTGAAAATAATCACTTGAAAAAAATCTTAGAATCCAAAGAATAGTATACTTGATCGTTCTACAAGTCGAAAATTGGAAAAATAAGTGATATTTTTGCTTGATGCTATTTTTGTCGGTATGCAAAATCGTTGTCAAGATTCTCAAACCTTAAAATCAGGCCAGCCGGCAATTGGCGGGTGAAAATTTCAATCAATTCCCATTCCTCACATCAAACTATGCATATAACAATAGCTTTTATGCTGAATGACGGCTATCCGGCTGTCCCTATCCAAAAATTGAGAAAGCCATAAGTGTCCCTACCTACTTTGCGCCGAAGCAATACGAATCAAAAAGAACTACGAATGGGGACTTAGAATAATTTTTCATTTTTCCCAACTTTGAAAATAATCACTTGAAAAAAATCTTAGAATCCAAAGAATAGTATACTTGATCGTTCTACAAGTCGAAAATTGGAAAAATAAGTGATATTTTTGCTTGATGCTATTTTTGTCGGTATGCAAAATCGTTGTCAAGATTCTCAAACCTTAAAATCAGGCCAGCCGGCAATTGGCGGGTGAAAATTTCAATCAATTCCCATTCCTCACATCAAACTATGCATATAACAATAGCTTTTATGCTGAATGACGGCTATCCGGCTGTCCCTATCCAAAAATTGAGAAATCCATAAGTGTCCCTACCTACTTTGCGCCGAAGCAATACGAATCAAAAAGAACTACGAATGGGGACTTAGAATAATTTTTCATTTTTCCCAACTTTGAAAATAATCACTTGAAAAAAATCTTAGAATCCAAAGAATAGTACACTTGATCGTTCTACAAGTCGAAAATTGGAAAAATAAGTGATATTTTTGCTTGATGCTATTTTTGTCGGTATGCAAAATCGTTGTCAAGATTCTCAAACCTTAAAATCAGGCCAGCCGGCAATTGGCGGGTGAAAATTTCAATCAATTCCCATTCCTCACATCAAACTATGCATATAACAATAGCTTTTATGCTGAATGACGGCTATCCGGCTGTCCCTATCCAAAAATTGAGAAATCCATAAGTGTCCCTACCTACTTTGCGCCGAAGCAATACGAATCAAAAAGAACTACGAATGGGGACTTAGAATAATTTTTCATTTTTCCCAACTTTGAAAATAATCACTTGAAAAAAATCTTAGAATCCAAAGAATAGTATACTTGATCGTTCTACAAGTCGAAAATTGGAAAAATAAGTGATATTTTCGCTTGATGCTATTTTTGTCGGTATGCAAAATCGTTGTCAAGATTCTCAAACCTTAAAATCAGGCCAGCCGGCAATTGGCGGGTGAAAATTTCAATCAATTCCCATTCCTCACATCAAACTATGCATATAACAATAGCTTTTATGCTGAATGACGGCTATCCGGCTGTCCCTATCCAAAAATTGAGAAAGCCATAAGTGTCCCTACCTACTTTGCGCCGAAGCAATACGAATCAAAAAGAACTACGAATGGGGACTTAGAATAATTTTTCATTTTTCCCAACTTTGAAAATAATCACTTGAAAAAAATCTTAGAATCCAAAGAATAGTATACTTGATCGTTCTACAAGTCGAAAATTGGAAAAATAAGTGATATTTTTGCTTGATGCTATTTTTGTCGGTATGCAAAATCGTTGTCAAGATTCTCAAACCTTAAAATCAGGCCAGCCGGCAATTGGCGGGTGAAAATTTCAATCAATTCCCATTCCTCACATCAAACTATGCATATAACAATAGCTTTTATGCTGAATGACGGCTATCCGGCTGTCCCTATCCAAATCCCGCAGGGGGTGTAATGGCGGATAAAACCGCCCTTACACACGGGGTGTGACGACCCCGCGGTCCCTGAGTCGAACTTGGTGTAAGGATTGGGATCCCCCTTTTGGGGGGTCTCAATAATTACACCCAGGGGGGTTGTGGGTGCAGGGTGAGTCCCTGTACCCATGGGGGGTTTCGGAGGGTGGGGGTCGCGAATTGGGTCGCGAGGGAGGGCGAAATCGGCCGGTGGAGGGGTGGTTCCACGTGGTGGAGGGGTGGGTCCACGTGGTGGAGGGCGAAATCGACGGGCGGAGGGGCGCGAGACCTACTTACTGGGGGGTTCGGAGGGGGAGGGACGCGGATTCGGTCCCGGTGGGTGGGCCGGACTTAGGGAGACGCGCGGGAGGGCGAAATCGGCTGGTGGAGGGGCGGTCCCACGGGGTGGAGGGCGGAATCGGTTGGTGGACGGGAATTCCACGCGCGGGTGGGGGTTCGGGGGGACAGGCTGCTTCGCAGTGCGAAGGGCATGGACACTGCGGTTCTCGCAAGTGGTTCCAGCCACGCGTTAGTAGTCGGAACCTCCCGCAACGGTGGAGGCCGGCGAAAACGCGACGCCACACGTGGGGGTTGGGTCAGGGGGAGTGGGTGGGTATCCCTCGGAAAAGGGACGGTTCGCGGGGTGGTGCGGGGGAGGGGGGACTGGCTGCTTCGCAGTGCGAAGGGCATGGACATTGCGGTTCTCGCAACTAGTTCCAGCCACGCGCTAGTAGTTGGAACCTCCCGCAACGGTGGAGGCCGGCGAAAACGCGACGCCACACGTGGGGCTGGGTCTCAGGGGGAGTGGGTGGGTATCCCTCGGGAAAGGGACGGTTCGCGGGGCGGGTCGTCGGGTGGGATGGGTGGGTTCCCCCTTTCTGTGGGTCTGCTCCCTCTCTGCTCCTCTTTCGAGGGGAGTCGAGGCGGAGCACTCCTTCAGCGCCTCCACCGGGCCCCGATCCGAGCTCCCCAGCTCGGCGGGAGCCGGGAGGCCCCCTCCCAGGGACGGTGCTCAGCGTCCCGAGCTACCCAGCTCGGTGCCGCGGGGAACCGCCCCATCTAACCCTTAATCCTCTTATTCATTCTTTTTCTTGTACTTTTCAGCTTTTCAGCTCTTGCCTTTCGGCACGGCCGGCGACCGTCTCGTCAACCAAACTTCAACCATGGCAGAGCATCTTTGCAAATCTTGTCCGGAGGCTAAACTGCCCCCAATCGGATCTCCGGGGGGGCACAATGATGCGTCCGTCGTGCGGCGAAGTCTGCGCATCGCTTCACAGCATGCCAGAGGAACACCACCAGCGACTACATCGAGGGACCCAAGGAGGGTGGTGCCCTCAAGGGTTCGTAGTCGCCCGCCGTGCGCCGGGGTACTGCCCTCCCGACGAGGGAAAGGTTCCAGCCTTCGTGCTGTCCATGAGGACGTCGAGGACGTCGCAGACATCGAGGGACTGACTGCGCAGCCGAGTCAGCCAACGCCTGGATCTTCAAGAACTTCGACCGGTGAGTCCACTCAATTATTAGGTAGGGTTCGCGAGTGCCACGTTAGTTTAAGTAGGATCGATAGTCATCGCGTCGAGACCGGAGGCTCACCGGTACCCCCCGTTCCAATAGGTCATCCTCCCCGGACCCCTGCGATCGAGGGACCGGGCGCGCAACGCGACGTTAGAATACTGCAATTGAACATGTCCCGCTCAATTGCAGTAACCGGGGAGGTCTTCCAGTTAATTCGCAAAGAGCGTTTGGACATATTGCTGCTCCAAGAGCCGTATGCCATTCGTGAGGCGAACACCTGGGCCATCCGCGGCCTAGGAGTCGGAATGCGTATTGCCGCGAGCTCAACGGAGCGACCGTGGGCGGCCGTCGTTGCGTGCAACTCCATCGTGGAGATTGCTTACGTGTCCCAATTAAGTACTGCACATTGCGTTTGTGCTGAAGCCCGCGTCCCCGGTGGATCCTTCTTCGTCGTCTCCAGTTATTTTCAATACTCGGACGACATAGAAATCCACCTGAGGCAGCTTGAAAAGGTTCTCAGCTGTCTCAGGGGTCGCCGCGTTCTGGTGGCGGCCGATTCCAACGCCCAACACTCCCTTTGGAGCCCCAGGACCACTGACCGTGGTGTCCTCCTGGGTGAGCTCATCGAGTCTTTCGGTCTCCGCGTCGCGAATGATGCTAGGCAGGGCCCCACCTTCAGGAGTGCCGCAGGTACGTCGTTCATCGACGTCACACTGGCCACTCCTGGCATGTATAAATTCATACGTGCATGGAGGTTGGAGGACGAGTGGTCCACCGGTGACCACACGTCGGTTTTCTTTCGTTTAGCGATCCGGAGTTCCTCACAGCGCGTCAATAACTCGGGAGTCGGCGAGGGCTCTACCATGCGGTTCAACGTTCGTCGGGCCGACTGGGAAAAGTTCGAAGCGACCCTCGATGAGGAGGCCCGTGAGAAACTCGTGGACCATCCGCTGGATTCTACAGCGGATGTTGAGAGAATGGCAGAAGTACTGGGTGACGTACTCACCAAAGCCTGCCAAGATTCGATGCCGCGCCGCAGAAATTATCGTCGCGCGAATCCGTGGTGGACCGAGGAGCTGACCAGCAAACGCAAACTGGTCAGTCGTCTCCGAAACGGCTACCGAAGGGAGACTAACCCTGACGCGCGAAAGATTAAACAGAGCAGGTACCGTGTAGTCCTGCGATCGTATACCAGGCTACTTAGGACAACTAAAGAAAATAGCTGGCGCGGTTACATAACGACGGAAAGCAACGCGAATCCCTGGGGCTTTCACTATAAATACGCGGCTGATAAATTGCGCGTAGGCACGGTCCTCAGCACACTTAGAACCGCGAATGGCACGACACTTACAATGCGTGAGACTGCTGAGGTCCTGTTGGACACACACGTACCCGACGACGACCCCAACGCCGACACACCGGAACAGAGAGACATCCGCGAACGCGTGAAGAACCTAAGGGTTCAAACAGAGGACGCACGAGACTTGACGGACGACCAACTTAAGGGTCTCGTAAAGACCCTTAAGAACGACAAAGCCCCAGGATGCGATTTAGTTGAAGTTAGGGTCCTAAAAGTCGCGGTCATGAGGATGCCTCACATCTTCACGCGACTCTTCAACGCCTGCCTTAAGCACGGCGTTTTCCCCACAGTTTGGAAAGTCGGCACACTTCGTGCTCTCCTCAAAGGAGTTCACAAGGATGTGTCCGACCCCAAATCGTACCGTCCCATTTGCCTCTTGTCGGTTGTCGGGAAATTTTTCGAAAAGGTCCTTCACGGGATCCTTACGGCGAAAGTCCTTACCGAGGACAAAATATCAGGACGTCAATATGGCTTTCTGCCTGGACGATCCACGGAAGACGCGATAGTAGAGTTGCGTGAATTAGTCGAGCGCGGTAACGACAAGAGGTACGTCATTGGACTCCTATTCGATATCTCAGGAGCCTTTGACAACGTGTGGTGGCCCCTAGTCCTCCAGTCTTTGGCGGATCGAGACTGCCCGAAGAATGTCTTTGAAGTGCTCCGGAGCTACTTCGACAATCGGACTGTCAAGATCGCCTGGAGCGACCAAGAGGTTTCCAAGCCGGCCACCCGGGGCTGTCCGCAAGGATCAGTCCTCGGCCCCGCTTGCTGGAATCTCATGTTCGATGCCCTCCTCAAGAGCATCGAGCAGAATTTTGGTGACATCGAAGTCGCCTACGCGGACGACCTTATCGCGGTCGTATCGGCCGACTCGCGTAAGGAAATAGAGAGGATAGGCCGAGCCGTCGCCGAACACATCGCGTCGTGGTGCGCGTCAGCGAAGCTCGAACTGTCGAGGAGCAAGACAGAGGCAATTGTCCTGTCATGCAACTCGCAGAAGAGAGCGCCGCTGGCACGGTATAGGTGGGATCGGGCGCGAAGGACACGCCGACGCGTGAAACCGGTGTTGGACATCCGCCCACCCGAGATTAGGCTCGACGGGGAGAAAATTAAATTCAAGGAGAGCGTGAGGTACCTCGGGGTACATTTTAATAGAAACATGCGGGTCCGGACCCATACAAAATATATACAGGAAAAGGCTAGAGTCCTTTTCACTCGGCTATCGGCCCTAATGCACAAGCATTGGGGGCTCCGATACCGATCGGTTAAAGTCGTTTTTCAGGGCGTTTTTCAGGCTGTCGCGTCGTATGCAGCCCACGGGTGGGTGGACCGTTGCACACCGTACGACTGGAAGAAACTCCGTACCGCGCAGAGGAGCGCGCTGCTGACGGTGACTGGCGCGTATAGGACGGCTTCACACGAAGCACTCTGCGCAGCGGCGGGGGTGCTTCCTGTGGACCTATTATTGAGGGAAAGAGCAGCGCGCTACCAAGCCAAGAAAGGCATTGCGGTCAGAATAGGCGATGTAGAAATAGACCCCGCGAATCCGCGCGTTGATGACAACGGCCGCCCGATCGAGGCCGTCGAGGATATAAAGGCAGAGATCCGGAATCTCTGGAGGGATAGGTTTGAGCGGGCTTCAACCGGGAGGAACACCTTTGCGTTCTTCCCCGATACTGCGGCGCGCCTGGACGCTAAGTGGGTCGAGTGCGACCACTGGGTCTCGCAGGTCCTGACAGGGCATGGGCAATTCCGGTCTTATCTTCATGACCGGTGCCTTGCCCAGTCACGCAACTGCGAGTGCGACCAGGCTGAAGACACAGTCCAGCACTTCATTATGGACTGTCCGATATATGCACCACAGCGAGAGTGCATCGCGGGAATAATCGGGAATCGCCCCTGGCCCCAGGCGGCACAAGCGCTAGTGTCGTCCAGGGAGTCATTCGCCGTGTTCGCGGATTTTTGCAAGGAATGCATGTGGCTAAAATGCGTGGAAGAGTACGCGGAAATTAGAAATCGCGGCGACGATGAGTGAATGAATGAATGGGACCAACCAGCTCTCGTTGTCGGAGATGAGAGTCGTGGGATAGGAACCCGGTAACCTTCTCCGGGTAACCCTGTCCCGGTTGGAGATTTGAATGAGTATTAGAGTCACCTCTTCTCTTTTCCTCCTATTCTTTTATTCTATTTCTTTTAACCCCAAATACCCCTATCCACTTTTCACATTCTGGGTGTCAGGCTGACACCAAGGACCACCGCCCCGAGGTTCCCCGCGGGAGCCATGCCTGCGTCAGTCACTTGTGACCTGGCGCCGTCATGGTTGCAAAGTGTCCTTCGGCCATCTGAACCGGCTGACAGTATGGATTTTTCCAAACCCCCCCTAGGCAGTGGGTAATGGCCTAAGTGTTTGTTATTATGTAAGTAGAGTAGATTAATAGGCCATGCGAGGTTTCCGAAAACCATAACCTGGCAAGGTTGTTTTCATAATACCGCATTGAGTGTCCCTATCCAAAAATTGAGAAAGCCATAAGTGTCCCTACCTACTTTGCGCCGAAGCAATACGAATCAAAAAGAACTACGAATGGGGACTTAGAATAATTTTTCATTTTTCCCAACTTTGAAAATAATCACTTGAAAAAAATCTTAGAATCCAAAGAATAGTACACTTGATCGTTCTACAAGTCGAAAATTGGAAAAATAAGTGATATTTTTGCTTGATGCTATTTTTGTCGGTATGCAAAATCGTTGTCAAGATTCTCAAACCTTAAAATCAGGCCAGCCGGCAATTGGCGGGTGAAAATTTCAATCAATTCCCATTCCTCACATCAAACTATGCATATAACAATAGCTTTTATGCTGAATGACGGCTATCCGGCTGTCCCTATCCAAAAATTGAGAAATCCATAAGTGTCCCTACCTACTTTGCGCCGAAGCAATACGAATCAAAAAGAACTACGAATGGGGACTTAGAATAATTTTTCATTTTTCCCAACTTTGAAAATAATCACTTGAAAAAAATCTTAGAATCCAAAGAATAGTATACTTGATCGTTCTACAAGTCGAAAATTGGAAAAATAAGTGATATTTTCGCTTGATGCTATTTTTGTCGGTATGCAAAATCGTTGTCAAGATTCTCAAACCTTAAAATCAGGCCAGCCGGCAATTGGCGGGTGAAAATTTCAATCAATTCCCATTCCTCACATCAAACTATGCATATAACAATAGCTTTTATGCTGAATGACGGCTATCCGGCTGTCCCTATCCAAAAATTGAGAAATCCATAAGTGTCCCTACCTACTTTGCGCCGAAGCAATACGAATCAAAAAGAACTACGAATGGGGACTTAGAATAATTTTTCATTTTTCCCAACTTTGAAAATAATCACTTGAAAAAAATCTTAGAATCCAAAGAATAGTATACTTGATCGTTCTACAAGTCGAAAATTGGAAAAATAAGTGATATTTTTGCTTGATTCTATTTTTGTTGGTATGCAAAAATAGCATCACAGAATTTTTAATTGAAAAAAATTATATTCATATATAATTGAATGCATAAAATTAAACTAAATTCTATATAACTAATTTATAATTTATCAGGTAACCGATATTATTAATTTTTAGTGATGACTTGAAAAGTTGATGCTATTTTTGTTGGTATGCAAAAATAGCATCACAGAATTTTTAATTGAAAAAAATATATATTCATATATAATTGAATGCATAAAATTAAACTAAATTCTATATAACTAATTTGTAATTTACCAAGTAACCGATATTATTAATTTTTATTGATGACTTGAAACGTTGATCTTATTTTTGTTGGTATGCAAAAATAGCATCACAGAATTTTTAATTAAAAAAAATATATATTCATATATAATTGAATGCATAAAATTAAACTAAATTCTATACAACTATTTTATAGTTTATCAAGTAACCGATATTATTAATTTTCAATGATGTCTTGGAACGTTGATGCTATTTTTGTTGGTATGCAAAAATAGCATCACAGAATTTTTAATTAAAAAAAATATATATTCATATATAATTGAATGCATAAAATTAAACTAAATTCTATACAACTATTTTATAGTTTATCAAGTAACCGATATTATTAATTTTCAATGATGTCTTGGAACGTTGATGCTATTTTTGTTGGTATGCAAAAATAGCATCACAGAATTTTTAATTGAAAAAAATTATATTCATATATAATTGAATGCATAAAATTAAACTAAATTCTATACAACTATTTTATAGTTTATCAAGTAACCGATATTATTAATTTTCAATGATGTCTTGGAACGTTGATGCTATTTTTGTTGGTATGCAAAAATAGCATCACAGAATTTTTAATTAAAAAAAATATATATTCATATATAATTGAATGCATAAAATTAAACTAAATTCTATACAACTATTTTATAGTTTATCAAGTAACCGATATTATTAATTTTCAATGATGTCTTGGAACGTTGATGCTATTTTTGTTGGTATGCAAAAATAGCATCACAGAATTTTTAATTGAAAAAAATTATATTCATATATAATTGAATGCATAAAATTAAACTAAATTCTATATAACTAATTTATAATTTACCAAGTAACCGATATTATTAATTTTTATTGATGACTTGAAACGTTGATCCTATTTTTGTTGGTATGCAAAAATAGCATCACAGAATTTTTAATTAAAAAAAATATATATTCATATATAATTGAATCCATAAAATTAAACTAAATTCTATACAACTATTTTATAGTTTATCAAGTAACCGATATTATTAATTTTCAATGATGTCTTGGAACGTTGATGCTATTTTTGTTGGTATGCAAAAATAGCATCACAGAATTTTTAATTGAAAAAAATTATATTCATATATAATTGAATGCATAAAATTAAACTAAATTCTATATAACTAATTTATAATTTATCAGGTAACCGATATTATTAATTTTTAGTGATGACTTGAAAAGTTGATGCTATTTTTGTTGGTATGCAAAAATAGCATCACAGAATTTTTAATTGAAAAAAATATATATTCAGATATAATTGAATGCATAAAATTAAACTAAATTCTATACAACTAATTTATATTTTATCAAGTAACCGATATTATTAATTTTCAATGATGTCTTGGAACGTTGATGCTATTTTTGTTGGTATGCAAAAATAGCATCACAGAATTTTTAATTGAAAAAAATATATATTCAGATATAATTGAATGCATAAAATTAAACTAAATTCTATACAACTAATTTATATTTTATCAAGTAACCGATATTATTAATTTTCAGTGGTGTCTTGGAACGTTGATCCTATTTTTGTTGGTATGCAAAAATAGCATCACAGAATTTTTAATTAAAAAAAATATATATTCATATATAATTGAATGCATAAAATGAAACTAAATTCTATACAACTAATTTATATTTTATCAAGTAACCGATATTATTAATTTTCAATGATGTCTTGGAACGTTGATCCTATTTTTGTTGGTATGCAAAAATAGCATCACAGAATTTTTCATTGAAAAAAATATATATTCATATATAATTGAATGCCTAAAATAAAAATAAATTCTATGCAACTAATTTATATTTTATCAAGTAACCGATATTATTAATTTTCAATGATGTCTTGGAACGTTGATGCTATTTTTGTTGGTATGCAAAAATAGCATCACAGAATTTTTCATTGAAAAAAATATATATTCATATATAATTGA
>NW_026974066.1:15000-16924 GCF_034640455.1 Diachasmimorpha longicaudata | reverse complement strand
TCCGTGTTTCAAGACGGGTCCTGAAAGTACCCAAAGCAGTAGCATCGCTGACCGGTATTAATTATAAGCCAGTTTTAGAATACCGTACAACCAACAGCTGATCAATTATAGCGACGGCACTAGGTCCGTACTACTAAAAATTGACCTCGCTTGCGACGGATATAAACGCATATAATATGCGGCTTAATACCTTATGAATACCATCGAGCAGCCAGTCAGAAAAACACCAAGGGTCTTTAATTGAAAAAATTAAAGGCTACCTCTCGGGCTATAGACCGACACTCAACGGGTCGCGACGTTCTACTAGGGAAGAAGTGCACGCCGACAACATCTTGCAATAAAATATATAAGAATGTACAAGCAATACTACAAGTAGTAACCTATATCATAACTTATATATATACAAAATGAGCTGACGATGAATCTCCCCATTCGATCTTTTGGGTTTCTCAGGTTTACCCCTGAACGGTTTCACGTACTCTTGAACTCTCTCTTCAAAGTTCTTTTCAACTTTCCCTCACGGTACTTGTTCGCTATCGGTCTCGTGGTCATATTTAGCCTTAGATGGAGTTTACCACCCACTTAGAGCTGCACTCTCAAGCAACCCGACTCTAAGGAGAAATCCTCCTGAAATGTATTTCGATCACTACGGGCCTGGCACCCTCTATGGGTAAATGGCCCCATTCAAGATGGACTTGGATACAAAATAACATCACAGGATAAATGGATCCTCCCAAACACTACATTTCCCAACAACATAATTGTGGGATTCAGTGCTGGGCTTTTTCCTGTTCGCTCGCCGCTACTAAGGAAATCCTAGTTAGTTTCTTTTCCTCCGCTTAGTAATATGCTTAAATTCAGCGGGTAGTCTCACCTACTCTGAGGTCGTCATGTTAGAGAATTATATAAAAAAGTTATTGTTGCGAGCGCCTTTTATTTATAAAAAAAAAAATCACATCCGTGTCTAAAAAAAACATAACAAAACAAAACTTTAGAAATGAAAATCATGATCGGTCCAACTCGGAGAATGAGATCTCTGGGACTCGATGATTAACACCACAGTGATATATAATTTGTGGATTTCATTTCACAAAGTTTGTTCTCGTTAATAACCATTTTTAGACAACTGACAATGGGCTATAATCAAATATATTAACAACAACAACTTCTTTTTTTCTTTATATCGTCAAATAATATATGTGAAAAATTCATAATATATTATTTTTCAATACGTAATTTTAAATGACGTCGTATAATAATTTATATATATTTGAGAAGAAATTCAATCTCTCTCTCTCAATCAAATATTATTATCTTGACGAGCATTCAACTTTACACACGCTTGTACAATTTATCAAATATTTTTCTGTCATATATAGACAGATAAACACATATAAAATTGTAAGCAGTTTTTTTTAAAACAAACGACCCTCAGCTAGGCGTAGTCCGGGAATTGGATCCGTGGACCGCAATGTGCGTTCGAAATGTCGATGTTCATGTGTCCTGCAGTTCACAAGTTGACGCGCAATTAGCTGCGTTCTTCATCGACCCACGAGCCAAGTGATCCACCGTTCAGGGTAATCATAAAAAAAAATTTTTTTTTTTTGAAAAATAACAGTCATTGAATATAAAAATATTCAATCCAATCTCGCAATCTTGTTTCAATAAAAAATACAAGATGCCTAAGCAAACACAAAATTCAATTTTATTACTATTCAGACTTGTGTTCACTTTACCGTACACGGAAAAAGAATATCAACTTTGAGAACAAAGTATCCATCCAATTACTTACGGCATGAAGAAAAAAAAATTGAAATTTATATAAAATCATCATCACCAATTGTATCTTGTGTGGCGAAAATCATTACTAAACCTTGGGCACGTTAAATACCCATCATGATGAAAAAAAAATTCCCATCAAATA
>NW_026974066.1:7500-10000 GCF_034640455.1 Diachasmimorpha longicaudata | reverse complement strand
ACCAACAAAAATAGGATCAACGTTCCAAGACATCATTGAAAATTAATAATATCGGTTACTTGATAAATTATAAATTAGTTACATAGAATTTATTTTTATTTTAGGCATTCAATTATATATGAATATATATTTTTTTCAATGAAAAATTCTGTGATGCTATTTTTGCATACCAACAAAAATAGCATCAACGATCCAAGACATCATTGAAAATTAATAATATCGGTTACTTGATAAAATATAAATTAGTTGTATAGAATTTAGTTTAATTTTATGCATTCAATTATATCTGAATATATATTTTTTTCAATTAAAAATTCTGTGATGCTATTTTTGCATACCAACAAAAATAGCATCAACTTTTCAAGTCATCACTAAAAATTAATAATATCGGTTACCTGATAAATTATAAATTAGTTATATAGAATTTAGTTTAATTTTATGCATTCAATTATACATGAATATAATTTTTTTCAATTAAAAATTCTGTGATGCTATTTTTGCATACCAACAAAAATAGCATCAAGCAAAAATATCACTTATTTTTCTAATTTTCGACTTGTAGGACGATCAAGTATACTATTCTTTGGATTCTAAGATTTTTTTCAAGTGATTATTTTCAAAGTTGGGAAAAATGAAAAATTATTCTAAGTCCCCATTCGTAGTTCTTTTTGATTCGTATTGCTTCGGCGCAAAGTAGGTAGGGACACTTATGGATTTCTCAATTTTTGGATAGGGACAGCCGGATAGCCGTCATTCAGCATAAAAGCTATTGTTATATGCATAGTTTGATGTGAGGAATGGGAATTGATTGAAATTTTCACCCGCCAATTGCCGGCTGGCCTGATTTTAAGGTTTGAGAATCTTGACAACGATTTTGCATACCGACAAAAATAGCATCAAGCAAAAATATCACTTATTTTTCCAATTTTCGACTTGTAGAACGATCAAGTATACTATTCTTTGGATTCTAAGATTTTTTTCAAGTGATTATTTTCAAAGTTGGGAAAAATGAAAAATTATTCTAAGTCCCCATTCGTAGTTCTTTTTGATTCGTATTGCTTCGGCGCAAAGTAGGTAGGGACACTTATGGATTTCTCAATTTTTGGATAGGGACAGCCGGATAGCCGTCATTCAGCATAAAAGCTATTGTTATATGCATAGTTTGATGTGAGGAATGGGAATTGATTGAAATTTTCACCCGCCAATTGCCGGCTGGCCTGATTTTAAGGTTTGAGAATCTTGACAACGATTTTGCATACCGACAAAAATAGCATCAAGCAAAAATATCACTTATTTTTCCAATTTTCGACTTGTAGAACGATCAAGTATACTATTCTTTGGATTCTAAGATTTTTTTCAAGTGATTATTTTCAAAGTTGGGAAAAATGAAAAATTATTCTAAGTCCCCATTCGTAGTTCTTTTTGATTCGTATTGCTTCGGCGCAAAGTAGGTAGGGACACTTATGGATTTCTCAATTTTTGGATAGGGACAGCCGGATAGCCGTCATTCAGCATAAAAGCTATTGTTATATGCATAGTTTGATGTGAGGAATGGGAATTGATTGAAATTTTCACCCGCCAATTGCCGGCTGGCCTGATTTTAAGGTTTGAGAATCTTGACAACGATTTTGCATACCGACAAAAATAGCATCAAGCAAAAATATCACTTATTTTTCCAATTTTCGACTTGTAGAACGATCAAGTATACTATTCTTTGGATTCTATGATTTTTTTCAAGTGATTATTTTCAAAGTTGGGAAAAATGAAAAATTATTCTAAGTCCCCATTCGTAGTTCTTTTTGATTCGTATTGCTTCGGCGCAAAGTAGGTAGGGACACTTATGGATTTCTCAATTTTTGGATAGGGACAGCCGGATAGCCGTCATTCAGCATAAAAGCTATTGTTATATGCATAGTTTGATGTGAGGAATGGGAATTGATTGAAATTTTCACCCGCCAATTGCCGGCTGGCCTGATTTTAAGGTTTGAGAATCTTGACAACGATTTTGCATACCGACAAAAATAGCATCAAGCAAAAATATCACTTATTTTTCCAATTTTCGACTTGTAGAACGATCAAGTATACTATTCCTTGGATTCTAAGATTTTTTTCAAGTGATTATTTTCAAAGTTGGGAAAAATGAAAAATTATTCTAAGTCCCCATTCGTAGTTCTTTTTGATTCGTATTGCTTCGGCGCAAAGTAGGTAGGGACACTTATGGATTTCTCAATTTTTGGATAGGGACAGCCGGATAGCCGTCATTCAGCATAAAAGCTATTGTTATATGCATAGTTTGATGTGAGGAATGGGAATTGATTGAAATTTTCACCCGCCAATTGCCGGCTGGCCTGATTTTAAGGTTTGAGAATCTTGACAACGATTTTGCATACCGACAAAAATAGCATCAAGCAAAAATATCACTTATTTTTCCAATTTTCGACTTGTAGAACGATCAAGTATACTATTCTTTGGATTCTATGATTTTTTTCAAGTGATTATT
>NW_026974066.1:0-2500 GCF_034640455.1 Diachasmimorpha longicaudata | reverse complement strand
GTACCCCGAGGTACCTGACGCTATCCTTAAACTGAACCTTCTCCCCGGAGAGCCTAATCTCGGGTGGGCGGATATCCAGCACCGGTTTCACGCGTCGGCGTGTCCTTCGCGCCCGATCCCACCTGTACCGCACCAGCGGCGCTCTCTTCTGCGAGTTGCATGACAGGACAATTGCCTCTGTCTTGCTCCTCGACAGTTCGAGCTTCGCTGACGCGCACCACGACGCGATGTGTTCGGCGACGGCTCGGCCTATCCTCTCTATTTCCTTACGCGAGTCGGCCGATACGACCGCGATAAGGTCGTCCGCGTAGGCGACTTCGATGTCACCAAAATTCTGCTCGATGCTCTTGAGGAGGGCATCGAACATGAGATTCCAGCAAGCGGGGCCGAGGACTGATCCTTGCGGACAGCCCCGGGTGGCCGGCTTGGAAACCTCTTGGTCGCTCCAGGCGATCTTGACAGTCCGATTGTCGAAGTAGCTCCGGAGCACTTCAAAGACATTCTTCGGGCAGTCTCGATCCGCCAAAGACTGGAGGACTAGGGGCCACCACACGTTGTCAAAGGCTCCTGAGATATCGAATAGGAGTCCAATGACGTACCTCTTGTCGTTACCGCGCTCGACTAATTCACGCAACTCTACTATCGCGTCTTCCGTGGATCGTCCAGGCAGGAAGCCATATTGACGTCCTGATATTTTGTCCTCAGTAAGGACTTTCGCCGTAAGGATCCCGTGCAGGACCCTTTCGAAAAATTTCCCGACAACCGACAAGAGGCAAATGGGACGGTAGGATTTGGGGTCGGACACATCCTTGTGAACTCCTTTGAGGAGAGCACGAAGTGTGCCGACTTTCCAAACGGTGGGGAAAACGCCGTGCTTAAGGCAGGCGTTGAAGAGTCGCGTGAAGATGTGAGGCATCCTCATGACCGCGACTTTCAGGACCCTAACTTCAACTAAATCGCATCCTGGGGCTTTGTCATTCTTAAGGGTCTTGACGAGACCCTTAAGTTGGTCGTCCGTCAAGTCTCGTGCGTCCTCTGTCTGGACCGTTAAGTTCCTCACGCGTTCACGGATGTCAGTCTGTTCGGGTGTGTCTTCGTTGGGGTCATCGTCAGGTACGTGTGTGTCCAACAGTACCTCAGCCGTCTCACGCATTGTAAGTGTCGTGCCATTCGCGGTTCTAAGTGTGCTGAGTACCGTGCCTACACGTAATTTATCAGCCGCGTATTTATAATGGAAGCCCCAGGGATTCGCATTACTTTCGGTCGTTATGTAACCGCGCCAGCTATTTTCTTTAGTCGTCCTAAGTAGCCTGGTATACGACCGCAGGACTACACGATACCTATTCTGTTTAATTTTCCGCGCGTCAGGGTTAGTCTCCCTTCGGTAGCCGTTTCGGAGACGACTGACCAGTTTGCGTTTGCTGGTCAGCTCCTCGGTCCACCACGGATTCGCTCGACGATAATGTCTGCGGCGCGGCATCGAATCTTGGCAGGCTTTGGTGAGTACGTCACCCAGTACTTCTGCCATTCTCTCAACATCCGCTGTAGAATCCAGCGGATGGTCCACGAGTTTCTCACGGGCCTCCTCATCGAGGGTCGCCTCGAACTTTTCCCAGTCGGCCCGACGAACGTTGAACCGCATGGTAGAGCCCTCGCCGACTCCCGAGTTATTGACGCGCTTTGAGGAACTCCGGATCGCTAAACGAAAGAAAACCGACGTGTGGTCACCGGTGGACCACTCGTCCTCCAACCTCCATGCACGTATGAATTTATACATGCCAGGAGTGGCCAGTGTGACGTCGATGAACGACGTACCTGCGGCACTCCTGAAGGTTGGGCCCTGCCTAGCATCATTCGCGACGCGGAGACCGAAAGACTCGATGAGCTCACCCAGGAGGACACCACGGTCAGTGGTCCTGGGGCTCCAAAGGGAGTGTTGGGCGTTCGAATCGGCCGCCACCAGAACGCGGCGACCCCTGAGACAGCTGAGAACCTTTTCAAGCTGCCTCAGGTGGATTTCTATGTCGTCCGAGTATTGAAAATAACTGGAGACGACGAAGAAGGATCCACCGGGGACGCGGGCTTCAGCACAAACGCAATGTGCATTACTTAATTGGGACACGTAAGCAATCTCCACGATGGAGTTGCACGCAACGACGGCCGCCCACGGTCGTTCCGTTGAGCTCGCGGCAATACGCATTCCGACTCCTAGGCCGCGGATGGCCCAGGTGTTCGCCTCACGAATGGCATACGGCTCTTGGAGCAACAATATGTCCAGACGCTCTTTGCGAATTAACTGGAAGACCTCCCCGGTTACTGCAATTGAGCGGGACATGTTCAATTGCAGTATTCTAACGTCGCGTTGCGCGCCCGGTCCCTCGATCGCAGGGGTCCGGGGAGGATGACCTATTGGAACGGGGGGTACCGGTGAGCCTCCGGTCGCGACGCGATGACTATCGATCCTACTTAATCTAACTTGGCACTCGCGAACCCTACCTAA
>NW_026974065.1:5000-10000 GCF_034640455.1 Diachasmimorpha longicaudata | reverse complement strand
CGCGTACCACATAGAGAGTCATTCTGTCTTCGACTTGGACTCGTGGCAATGCTGTGCTATACTATAAGCGAAGTATACTTGGGTATGGGAAGCGAAGCCATTGCCCGACCTAGTATAAAACACGTGCATCAAGAGTCCCGCGTACTTGTACCTGTAGGTCCACTTCGACCGCCTGAACATAGAATATATTGCCCGTTCCATGATTACATTGTCAACCTTTATATGAATAAATATTGAATAATAAATTAATTATATATAAAAGGGAATTTATCATAATTGTGTGCATTCAATTATATACAAATATATATTTTTTTTTAATTAAAAATCCTGTGATGCTATTTTTGCATACCAACAAAAATAGCATCAACATTTAAGTCATCATTAAAAATTAATAATATCGGTTACTTGATAATTTATACATCAGTTATACAGGTTTTATTTTAATTTTGTACATTTAAATATATGAATATATATTTTTTTCAATTAAAAATTCTGTGATGCTATTTTTGCATACCAACAAAAATAGCATCAACGTTTCAAGTCATCATTAAAAATTAATAATATCGGTTACTTGATAAATTATAAATTAGTTACATAGAATTTATTGTTATTTTAGGCATTCAATTATATATGAATATATATTTTTTTCAATGAAAAATTCTGTGATGCTATTTTTGCATACCAACAAAAATAGCATCAACGTTCCAAGACATCATTGAAAATTAATAATATCGGTTACTTGATAAAATATAAATTAGTTGTATAGAATTTAGTTTAATTTTATGCATTCAATTATATCTGAATATATATTTTTTTCAATTAAAAATTCTGTGATGCTATTTTTGCATACCAACAAAAATAGCATCAACGTTCCAAGACATCATTGAAAATTAATAATATCGGTTACTTGATAAACTATAAAATAGTTGTATAGAATTTAGTTTAATTTTATGGATTCAATTATATATGAATATATATTTTTTTTAATTAAAAATTCTGTGATGCTATTTTTGCATACCAACAAAAATAGGATCAACGTTCCAAGACACCATTGAAAAGTAATAATATCGGTTACTTGATAAAATATAAATTAGTTGTATAGAATTTAGTTTAATTTTATGCATTCAATTATATATGAATATAATTTTTTTCAATTAAAAATCCTGTGATGCTATTTTTGCATACCAACAAAAATAGCATCAACATTTAAGTCATCTTTAAAATTAATAATATCGGTTACTTGATAATTTATACATCAGTTATACAGGTTTTATTTTAATTTTGTACATTTAAATATATGAATATATATTTTTTTCAATTAAAAATTCTGTGATGCTATTTTTGCATACCAACAAAAATAGGATCAACGTTCCAAGACATCATTGAAAATTAATAATATCGGTTACTTGATAAATTATAAATTAGTTACATAGAATTTATTTTTATTTTAGGCATTCAATTATATATGAATATATATTTTTTTCAATGAAAAATTCTGTGATGCTATTTTTGCATACCAACAAAAATAGCATCAACGTTCCAAGACATCATTGAAAATTAATAATATCGGTTACTTGATAAAATATAAATTAGTTGTATAGAATTTAGTTTAATTTTATGCATTCAATTATATCTGAATATATATTTTTTTCAATTAAAAATTCTGTGATGCTATTTTTGCATACCAACAAAAATAGCATCAACGTTCCAAGACATCATTGAAAATTAATAATATCGGTTACTTGATAAACTATAAAATAGTTGTATAGAATTTAGTTTAATTTTATGGATTCAATTATATATGAATATATATTTTTTTTAATTAAAAATTCTGTGATGCTATTTTTGCATACCAACAAAAATAGGATCAACGTTCCAAGAATATCACACGTGAGTGATATCGGTTACTTGATAAACTATAAAATAGTTGTATAGAATTTAGTTTAATTTTATGGATTCAATTATATATGAATATATATTTTTTTTAATTAAAAATTCTGTGATTCTATTTTTGCATACCAACAAAAATAGGATCAACGTTCCAAGACATCATTGAAAATTAATAATATCGGTTACTTGATAAATTATAAATTAGTTACATAGAATTTATTTTTATTTTAGGCATTCAATTATATATGAATATATATTTTTTTCAATGAAAAATTCTGTGATGCTATTTTTGCATACCAACAAAAATAGCATCAACGTTCCAAGACATCATTGAAAATTAATAATATCGGTTACTTGATAAAATATAAATTAGTTGTATAGAATTTATTTTTATTTTAGGCATTCAATTATATATGAATATATATTTTTTTCAATGAAAAATTCTGTGATGCTATTTTTGCATACCAACAAAAATAGGATCAACGTTCCAAGACATCATTGAAAATTAATAATATCGGTTACTTGATAAAATATAAATTAGTTGTATAGAATTTAGTTTCATTTTATGCATTCAATTATATATGAATATATATTTTTTTTAATTAAAAATTCTGTGATGCTATTTTTGCATACCAACAAAAATAGGATCAACGTTCCAAGACACCACTGAAAATTAATAATATCGGTTACTTGATAAAATATAAATTAGTTGTATAGAATTTAGTTTAATTTTATGCATTCAATTATATTTGAATATATATTTTTTTCAATTAAAAATTCTGTGATGCTATTTTTGCATACCAACAAAAATAGAATCAAGCAAAAATATCACTTATTTTTCCAATTTTCGACTTGTAGAACGATCAAGTATACTATTCTTTGGATTCTAAGATTTTTTTCAAGTGATTATTTTCAAAGTTGGGAAAAATGAAAAATTATTCTAAGTCCCCATTCGTAGTTCTTTTTGATTCGTATTGCTTCGGCGCAAAGTAGGTAGGGACACTTATGGATTTCTCAATTTTTGGATAGGGACAGCCGGATAGCCGTCATTCAGCATAAAAGCTATTGTTATATGCATAGTTTGATGTGAGGAATGGGAATTGATTGAAATTTTCACCCGCCAATTGCCGGCTGGCCTGATTTTAAGGTTTGAGAATCTTGACAACGATTTTGCATACCGACAAAAATAGCATCAAGCAAAAATATCACTTATTTTTCCAATTTTCGACTTGTAGAACGATCAAGTATACTATTCTTTGGATTCTAAGATTTTTTTCAAGTGATTATTTTCAAAGTTGGGAAAAATGAAAAATTATTCTAAGTCCCCATTCGTAGTTCTTTTTGATTCGTATTGCTTCGGCGCAAAGTAGGTAGGGACACTTATGGATTTCTCAATTTTTGGATAGGGACAGCCGGATAGCCGTCATTCAGCATAAAAGCTATTGTTATATGCATAGTTTGATGTGAGGAATGGGAATTGATTGAAATTTTCACCCGCCAATTGCCGGCTGGCCTGATTTTAAGGTTTGAGAATCTTGACAACGATTTTGCATACCGACAAAAATAGCATCAAGCAAAAATATCACTTATTTTTCCAATTTTCGACTTGTAGAACGATCAAGTATACTATTCTTTGGATTCTAAGATTTTTTTCAAGTGATTATTTTCAAAGTTGGGAAAAATGAAAAATTATTCTAAGTCCCCATTCGTAGTTCTTTTTGATTCGTATTGCTTCGGCGCAAAGTAGGTAGGGACACTTATGGATTTCTCAATTTTTGGATAGGGACAGCCGGATAGCCGTCATTCAGCATAAAAGCTATTGTTATATGCATAGTTTGATGTGAGGAATGGGAATTGATTGAAATTTTCACCCGCCAATTGCCGGCTGGCCTGATTTTAAGGTTTGAGAATCTTGACAACGATTTTGCATACCGACAAAAATAGCATCAAGCAAAAATATCACTTATTTTTCCAATTTTCGACTTGTAGAACGATCAAGTATACTATTCTTTGGATTCTATGATTTTTTTCAAGTGATTATTTTCAAAGTTGGGAAAAATGAAAAATTATTCTAAGTCCCCATTCGTAGTTCTTTTTGATTCGTATTGCTTCGGCGCAAAGTAGGTAGGGACACTTATGGATTTCTCAATTTTTGGATAGGGACAGCCGGATAGCCGTCATTCAGCATAAAAGCTATTGTTATATGCATAGTTTGATGTGAGGAATGGGAATTGATTGAAATTTTCACCCGCCAATTGCCGGCTGGCCTGATTTTAAGGTTTGAGAATCTTGACAACGATTTTGCATACCGACAAAAATAGCATCAAGCAAAAATATCACTTATTTTTCCAATTTTCGACTTGTAGAACGATCAAGTATACTATTCCTTGGATTCTAAGATTTTTTTCAAGTGATTATTTTCAAAGTTGGGAAAAATGAAAAATTATTCTAAGTCCCCATTCGTAGTTCTTTTTGATTCGTATTGCTTCGGCGCAAAGTAGGTAGGGACACTTATGGATTTCTCAATTTTTGGATAGGGACAGCCGGATAGCCGTCATTCAGCATAAAAGCTATTGTTATATGCATAGTTTGATGTGAGGAATGGGAATTGATTGAAATTTTCACCCGCCAATTGCCGGCTGGCCTGATTTTAAGGTTTGAGAATCTTGACAACGATTTTGCATACCGACAAAAATAGCATCAAGCAAAAATATCACTTATTTTTCCAATTTTCGACTTGTAGAACGATCAAGTATACTATTCTTTGGATTCTAAGATTTTTTTCAAGTGATTATTTTCAAAGTTGGGAAAAATGAAAAATTATTCTAAGTCCCCATTCGTAGTTCTTTTTGATTCGTATTGCTTCGGCGCAAAGTAGGTAGGGACACTTATGGATTTCTCAATTTTTGGATAGGGACAGCCGGATAGCCGTCATTCAGCATAAAAGCTATTGTTATATGCATAGTTTGATGTGAGGAATGGGAATTGATTGAAATTTTCACCCGCCAATTGCCGGCTGGCCTGATTTTAAGGTTTGAGAATCTTGACAACGATTTTGCATACCGACAAAAATAGCATCAAGCAAAAATATCACTTATTTTTCCAATTTT
>NW_026974064.1:10000-12500 GCF_034640455.1 Diachasmimorpha longicaudata | reverse complement strand
ATTCTGTGATGCTATTTTTGCATACCAACAAAAATAGCATCAACGTTCCAAGACATCATTGAAAATTAATAATATCGGTTACTTGATAAAATATAAATTAGTTGTATAGAATTTAGTTTAATTTTATGCATTCAATTATATCTGAATATATATTTTTTTCAATTAAAAATTCTGTGATGCTATTTTTGCATACCAACAAAAATAGCATCAACTTTTCAAGTCATCACTAAAAATTAATAATATCGGTTACCTGATAAATTATAAATTAGTTATATAGAATTTAGTTTAATTTTATGCATTCAATTATATATGAATATAATTTTTTTCAATTAAAAATTCTGTGATGCTATTTTTGCATACCAACAAAAATAGCATCAACGTTCCAAGACATCATTGAAAATTAATAATATCGGTTACTTGATAAACTATAAAATAGTTGTATAGAATTTAGTTTAATTTTATGGATTCAATTATATATGAATATATATTTTTTTTAATTAAAAATTCTGTGATGCTATTTTTGCATACCAACAAAAATAGGATCAACGTTTCAAGTCATCAATAAAAATTAATAATATCGGTTACTTGGTAAATTATAAATTAGTTATATAGAATTTAGTTTAATTTTATGCATTCAATTATATATGAATATAATTTTTTTCAATTAAAAATTCTGTGATGCTATTTTTGCATACCAACAAAAATAGCATCAACGTTCCAAGACATCATTGAAAATTAATAATATCGGTTACTTGATAAACTATAAAATAGTTGTATAGAATTTAGTTTAATTTTATGCATTCAATTATATATGAATATATATTTTTTTTAATTAAAAATTCTGTGATGCTATTTTTGCATACCAACAAAAATAGCATCAACGTTCCAAGACATCATTGAAAATTAATAATATCGGTTACTTGATAAACTATAAAATAATTGTATGAAATTTAGTTTAATTTTATGCATTCAATTATATATGAATATATATTTTTTTTAATTAAAAATTCTGTGATGCTATTTTTGCATACCAACAAAAATAGGATCAACGTTTCAAGTCATCAATAAAAATTAATAATATCGGTTACTTGGTAAATTATAAATTAGTTATATAGAATTTAGTTTAATTTTATGCATTCAATTATATATGAATATATATTTTTTTCAATTAAAAATTCTGTGATGCTATTTTTGCATACCAACAAAAATAGCATCAACTTTTCAGGTCATCACTAAAAATTAATAATATCGGTTACCTGATAAATTATAAATTAGTTATATAGAATTTAGTTTAATTTTATGCATTCAATTATATATGAATATAATTTTTTTCAATTAAAAATTCTGTGATGCTATTTTTGCATACCAACAAAAATAGCATCAACTTTTCAAGTCATCACTAAAAATTAATAATATCGGTTACCTGATAAATTATAAATTAGTTTTATAGAATTTAGTTTAATTTTATGCATTCAATTATACATGAATATAATTTTTTTCAATTAAAAATTCTGTGATGCTATTTTTGCATACCAACAAAAATAGCATCAACTTTTCAAGTCATCACTAAAAATTAATAATATCGGTTACCTGATAAATTATAAATTAGTTTTATAGAATTTAGTTTAATTTTATGCATTCAATTATACATGAATATAATTTTTTTCAATTAAAAATTCTGTGATGCTATTTTTGCATACCAACAAAAATAGAATCAAGCAAAAATATCACTTATTTTTCCAATTTTCGACTTGTAGAACGATCAAGTATACTATTCTTTGGATTCTAAGATTTTTTTCAAGTGATTATTTTCATAGTTGGGAAAAATGAAAAATTATTCTAAGTCCCCATTCGTAGTTCTTTTTGATTCGTATTGCTTCGGCGCAAAGTAGGTAGGGACACTTATGGCTTTCTCAATTTTTGGATAGGGACAGCCGGATAGCCGTTATTCAGCATAAAAGCTATTGTTATATGCATAGTTTGATGTGAGGAATGGGAATTGATTGAAATTTTCACCCGCCAATTGCCGGCTGGCCTGATTTTAAGGTTTGAGAATCTTGACAACGATTTTGCATACCGACAAAAATAGCATCAAGCAAAAATATCACTTATTTTTCCAATTTTCGACTTGTAGAACGATCAAGTATACTATTCTTTGGATTCTAAGATTTTTTTCAAGTGATTATTTTCAAAGTTGGGAAAAATGAAAAATTATTCTAAGTCCCCATTCGTAGTTCTTTTTGATTCGTATTGCTTCGGCGCAAAGTAGGTAGGGACACTTATGGATTTCTCAATTTTTGGATAGGGACAGCCGGATAGCCGTCATTCAGCATAAAAGCTATTGTTATATGCATAGTTTGATGTGAGGAATGGGAATTGATTGAAATTTTCACCCGCCAATTGCCGGCTGGCCTGATTTTAAGGTTTGAGAATCTTGACAACGATTTTGCATACCGACAAAAATAGCATCAAGCAAAAATATCACTTATTTTTCCAATTT
>NW_026974063.1:0-17483 GCF_034640455.1 Diachasmimorpha longicaudata | reverse complement strand
CATTGACGGAGGACGGAACAGTATTTCTCCCTCTGACGTCGCAAGCCGATGACCTTTAATACAATCATTGCACAGAATAAATAAATGATTACTTAAAATAAAAATAATTCGGGACCATACAGGAGCCCACATACCAATGATTAAAAGAAACTCAGCTTTGGGACGTTAGAACAGGGTTAAACCGCGAGGACGAGTAACGCACCCTCTCAAAAATGACGAAATCTTGGAAATTTCCACGTATATATTGATACGAGTCAATCTAAGAATGATATGACTCCGATTGAAATAAATGAAAAGAAAAACGAATAATTTAAATACAAAAGAGAAATCATAATTCAGAAAAATAGATAAATTCGACTGTTGCATCAAAAAGGATGCATGAAAAGTCAAGAAATAACGTAAACTAAATATTCCATAAGACAATGGCCATGAAAAGTTATGAAAAAATAGAATTTGTTAATAAACAATTAACAAACATTTATAACAACAAAATGCAAATCAGTGGAAAAGAAAGAACGATCACCGGGGTAAGCACCCACCAAAAATCTTTTCTTAATCTTCATAAACAGTTGAGATATTTATTTTTGAAGTTTCATACAGACACATACAAGCCCATGTATCCGTGTGTCCACAAAACTTTGGAAAATTCTAGCGTACGCATTATTGATGATGGAGAAATGGTTTCCATACAAAAGGGACTCCATATTCTGAAAACTATTTATTTCACTCATAAAAATAATAAAATTTATTAACAAATATAATTGTTGTAAACAAAATATACATGAAATATTCTACGAACAATTCACAAAAATCGTAAAAGGAAGTTCTGTAGATCCTAAATATGTATTTCAAAAATCTCTTCTTAATCTTCATAAATAGTGAAGATATTCATTTTTAAACTTTTACACACACCCACACATACAAACCCATGTATCGGTGTGTCCACAAAAACTTTGGAAAATTCTAGCGTCCGCATTATTGACGATAGAGAAATGGTTTCCAGACAAAAAAGGACTCCATATATTGAAAACTATTTATTCCATTCATAAAAATGATAAAAATTATTAACAAATATAATTGTTGTAAACAAAACGTACATGAAAAATCCTGTAAACAATTCAGAAAAATCGTAAAAGGAAGTTCAGTAGATCCTTGATATGTAACAAAAAAAATCTTTTCTTAATCTTCATAAACAGTGAAGATATTGATTTTTAAATAATTCACACTATACACACACACTCAAATCCTTGTATCGGTGTATGCAAATAAAGTTCGAGAATTGATAGCGCTTTCCCTATGGGACATATGCAAAAACATCCCATATAGAAACTACGGCATAAATTGTGAACTACAAAAATATGTAATAAAAAATTGTAAAAGTCAATAGACAAAACTGAATGTCTATTGACATGTCATTAAGAATTACCCCTAAAAAATCTAAAATTGGCGAAATTAGTGCATTTAAATAACAAGAACAAGAATATGAAAGAAAATTAAACAAAACTCAACAATTTAAACATGTCAATTTTGATAAATTAGCGATCTTAATTGTAAATGTTAATAACCACGAAATTAATGAACGAATTGCTACCGAAAAATCCATAAAAATAGTCCACTGAATCCTCTAACGACTGAGCCATTGATTAGATTTTTCACGTTATAAACAACGCCATTAAAAGTTAATAAACATTTTTCAAGGTCAAGTCAATATCTCCGAAAGTTGTATAGTTAAGAAAATGAAAATTTATGGAAAAATGCTATAAAATGTGGACATTTGAATGGATGAATAATTGTTCCTGATTACTGAAAAATACTATTGTTATTAACAATTGAAATGTTATAAAAAATTGTCAAAAAAGTTTTAATACTAGAATCGTATTTCTAGACCAAAAATAGGGTCAAAAACGAATTTTGTCAAATTTGTCAAGAGACAATGTCAATAGACAAAAATTGCTTATAGTAGTACCATGAGGATGCCAAAAGGATCCATTTAAGCTATAGTGAAAATCACGTTCAAAAATTAATTTTAAAACAGAAAAATCATTGTCAAAATATCAGAAATAATTTTTAAGAATTAAAAATGTAAAAATGAAAAATGTAATAAGGCATAAGAGAATGTCACAGCATTAGATGAGACTACACACAGAACATATGAATACGCATCACGCGCCATCCCTACTCTCAGTCAAGTGGAGTTGCACGTTAAACGAAGCATCCCCACCATCCCTACTACTGGATAGCGTGCGCCAACGATCGACGCGGTGAATAATCGGTCAGAGTAGTCTCAGTGCCGCAGAGAAACGGCAGTTCAACTTCAACATCAGCCAGCAGCAGTCATCTCTCCGAAGAGCTCCGGGAACATTAAATCGACTAAGTTCCAAATTATTTTTGGACTTAGAAAATATTTCGTGAGTTGTGGACTTGGAAAAATTTCGTGAGTTATGAACTTAGAATAATTTTGCCTTCTGCACTCTTGAACTTAGAATAATTTGGCCTTCTGCACTCTTGAACTTAGAATAATTTGGCCTTCTGCACCGTTGAATTTATGATAATTTTGCTGTCTGCACTGTTGAACTCACAATTATTTTACCTTTCGCATTTTTCGACATAAGATTCATTTACATGAAATATTTTTCTAAAGCCACCATTCACTTTAATTATTAAATTTAAACATGTCAAGTCTCAAACAAGTAAAGAATTTGTGGTGAATAAAAAAGAAGTGATACCAAGTGTTGTGAAAAAGTGTTAACTTCCCCATCACACAAATCATACCGAGAAATTTTGCCGAGGCGACCCAAGACGCTCGTTTAAGAACGGTGGCTTGCGAACCCCACGAGAATTTATCGGTTGACTTACGTGAAAAATCACTCTTGAATAGAATTAATTGATAAATTTTGCCGAGGCGACCCAAGACGCTCGTTTAAATAACGGTGCCTTGCGAACCCCACGAGAATTTAACAATTGAATCTTTCATTGCATAATTTTTTATAGAATTAATTGATAAATTTTGCCGAGGCGACCCAAGATGCTCGTTTACGAACGGTCTCTTGCGAACCCCACGAGAATTTAACAATTAACTCTTTCATTCCAAATCTTCAGTAAAATTAATTGATAAATTTTGCCGAGGCGACCCAAGATGCTCGTTTACGAACGGTCTCTTGCGAACCCCACGAGAATTTAACAATTAAATAATGTAATCTAAAAACAAACCGCACTCTTAGTGAAGTGAACCAACGATTAAAAATACAGTTTTCGTTCGATATATATATATTTATTAATTTTGTTTCTCTCGGAAATCCAGAAAAGAAAACGTCAATAAGTGAAATCAAAAAAAAAACTTTATTCAAAAAGACTACAGAAAACGTATCATCCATCCAGCCAAGCAGCCGTCCAGACAGCGACCCAAAGGACTAATTATAAAAGAAACAACGAAAGTGAGTAACGTGAGGAAAACATTTATTCTTTCTACCCGGATGTCGTTTGATATTCCAAAAAAGGAAAGTTTAACCACTATTTACGGTTTTCGGTAAATTCTCAACGTTAAAATAAATCAATCTAGCATGTCCTTCTTAAAATCGGCAAGTCAAATTTTAATCGGCTACCGCTCGACGGTTAAAAATTGTTATTTCGGCTTCCCTAAATTACTAAGATCAAAAACGGAAGGACAATATTGAAACAATGACACCAACTGAGATTTTATTTCTTTTAATAACACCAAATTCACCGGAAATACGTAACAAAAATGGTGCTAAGTGTGGGGTTTTTCTCAGTCACTTTTTCGTTTTTTTTTATTGCATTAGTTGGCTGGTCGCACACGTAATTTTAATCTAATGAATTTTAGCACTTTTAACGCCTATCATCCTAGAAGATACGATATACTGACCAATGTTCGTTTTTCGTTTCATCCTTCATTTTATTTTACTCGAGTTTTTTTTTGTTCTGAAAGAAAAAAAGTAAATCTCAAAAATTAATCGATTAATTCAACTCGTTACCATATATATATTCATACAGATTCATTGTTTTTTTTTTGATTTTTGAAATACATTAACAAAATTTATATATATAGATATCAATACTTGCATCAATCAAAATGGATAATTACGAAACGAATGTGGGTGAGATACCAGAGCAATTAGAAGAAGCCCGCGAGCTTAATCAACAACTCTTGGAAAGATTGAAATTAATCGAAGAACAGGCCCAAATAATTAAAGACCTACAAGCTTCAGTAAAACAATTGAAAGAATGTCAAACGCAGACTAGTAATTCTCCGTCGGAAGGAGACTTTGAACGACCCAATATTTCAAATCAAAATTATTTGGCAACTAACGTAATTCTGGATGAGATGGCTACCCTTAAGAATGACATAGATTTATTGAAAAATAAAACTGCACAATCACAACCCAGCAATACACCTATCAATGCGCACTACATTCCGAGTAGAATCACAGTTAAAGATGCACTCTCGTATATACCTTCTTTTGACGGTTACAATATAACAGTTACACAATTTATGAGAGCTTGCAATCGTGCATGCTCTATGCTCGACCAGTCTACCGTTCCCATGTTTTTAGCACTTGTTCGTCAGAAATTTAAAGGACGTGCACGAATAACCTTAGAAAATTTGGAATATCAAACACCTCTGGAACTTGAAACTAATTTACGCAACTTTTTTGATCCTTATAAAACTGCAAATGAATTGAAAGCAGCGCTTGAGAATGTTTGCAAGAAATCGCAAGAGCATGTTGTAGATTACATTAACCACGTTAAAAGCCTCTATTCTGATGTAATTAAAACTGAAACGCTTGAAAGAGAATATTTAACAGTAGAAGATGTCACTAAACTTGAAAAAGATACTATTAGAGCCTTTCTGAATGGTCTTCCACCTTCGCTTCGTATCCAATGCTTATCTAAACCCCATACGACTCTAGATGAAACATTTAAAAATACAATCGAAGTGTATAAAATCCACGAACGCGACATGACTCGATTTCACGAGCCCCAAAATTTTATTGGCACAACTCAAACTAACTCACACAGCTCTGGAGTTAATGCAAACATTCCACAAGAGGACAACCGCGTTTTCAATCGACGGGACAACGAAACTTCACATCGAAACGGGTTCAGCAAAACACCACAAGGGTTTAGTAACTCAAAAGCAATATCTCAAAATAGATATCACAATAATCATCCCAGGAATTTCAGCAACCCAGGTTCATGGAATAATCATCGCTTTTCTGCAAATCGAAACAATTTTAGTTCCTTTAATAATACTGGTACTCAAAATTATTCAAGTAATAGCAATTTTGGGCAGGAAAACGGCAATAAACCAAGCTATATACCGGGAGTTTTTTGTGAATTATGTCGATCGCCAGGGCATAACTTGAGTAACTGTAGAAAGTTAGCTTACATGAACAGACAAAAAGAAATGAATTCAAAAAATGGCCAACTCCCCGAACAGAATATTGGCGGGTTTACGGGGAGCAATCCGAATCAAATCCCGTCACTATCTCAAAACCCGTGCAACCAATCGAGCGAAAATCAAATCCAACCGAATTTCCCCTCGACTTCGGGAACAACCACGGGAACTCAATAAAACGCGATTGCACACTACGAAGTTCTAAATTAAATATTCAGGACACTTTGAAAAGCGCAATTAATAGTAATATAAATATTTCCGGAGCGGATCTAGCGAAAATCCCGATCAAAACCATAGAAGAATTATACGTCGATCAAAGAGCACGAACAATTAATGCCATCAAAACACATGAAGGGCTTAGGGCGTTATGGGAACAAAAACCATCATTAATGCGGTACGGACTCGGATATCATGAAGAATTGAGACAGAAATCCCGGGGGTTAAAAAAAGTACAGGACTCAGTTAATAATAATCAATTCGAAAAAAATAATTCAGAGACGAACGTTAACATTAATTGTATACCTGACGAACCGATTAATGCGATAGTTTCCCCAGTAGAATCAGAGATTAAAATTTCCACAGAAAATACAAAAATAAATTCCGATTGTTCCATTAACACCACTGCGCGGCGCGCGTCTGAACAACTATCTAACGCTAATGAATCCGTAGCTACAAATCCTCCCAATCGAACACATACGGAATCAAATAACCCTAAAACATCATCAATTGAAACTAGCGATGTCCATCATCTAAAAGAAGCACAATTAGACACGGAAAAATCAATTGAAAATCTCAGATTAACCGCGCCCGTAAAACCCAATGGATCTAGTGAGAGGACTACTGCAGAAAAACTTCTCGATTCGAAAGGACAGACAGAATTAAAGCCTTATTCTCGTATTGCTCACGTGCAAATTGGAAAAACAAAGATCGCGTCCGTTACATTATACTCATCACAATTAAAATTACCAACGGTGATGATGATCGATAGTGGTGCGGAAGTCAATTTAATTAAAATCAGCGCTCTTAATTTTCACGCCCCAATGAATAACAAAGACATTATTGAGCTTCACGGTATTACTGACAATTTTATTAAAACCCTTGGAACCGTTTTAATTAACATTGATAACTATTCCATAAAATTTCATGTAGTGAGCGACAATCTTCCTATAATTCAGGCCGGAATTATTGGCGCAGAATTTTTCCATGAGTTCAGAGCCACTCTTTCGTATGAATCTAAAACTTTTTCTTTCCATAATGTAGTGATGGAAATAACTTACGACGACTATCAAACAATTCCTAAAAATTCTTCCTGTGCATTTACAGTTCAATTAACCAAAGATTCACCCACGGTTGGCCTTATCTCGGATATTTACATTGCAGACAAGGTTTCCATAATTGGAAGTCCAGAATTGAATATTCAAGGAAACGCATACATCAGAGCTATCAATCAAAGTGATCAAGATTTGACCTTGCCTACGCCTGTGATTAAGATGGGCCAGTGTAGTTGGTTAACATGTAGAGGAGAGACTGATGCACAGCGCGAACTGATCCGCGAAAACAATTTTCAAGAAGAGCCTAATTCTCATATTCAAAAACTCGACTATCTAAGTCACAAGCCAAATTGGTTCGCAAGTCCACCTCTCGATACTATTCCCATTAATGTAGTCTCAAGCGATAAACTCACTGCTGAACGTGCAAAATCTATACAAAACCTCCTCTATCTCGATCATTTGACTGAAACAGAAAATACTGTAATTACTGAACTCATTAGCCAACACCAAGACCTTTTTGTTCTTAATGGCGAAGCTTTAGGTGCTACAAATGCTATTTTTCATCAAATTAATACAATAGATGACGTACCTGTATTCAAACGACAATATAGATTCCCTCCTATTCACAAAGACGAAATTATAAAACAATGTACAGAATTAGAGGCAAGAGGTATAATTAAACCATCCGATTCGCCCTATAGTTCTCCCATTTGGATAGTTCCGAAAAAGGAAGATTCCTTAGGAAATAAAAGATGGAGAATGGTAATTGACTACCGATCTCTCAATGAAAAAACCATCGGGGACGCCTACCCTCTCCCAAACATTAATGAAATATTAGACCAGTTGGGAAATGCCCAATATTTCTCAAGCTTTGACCTTGCTAGTGGATTCCATCAAATCCCTATTCATCCTAATGACACACATAAAACCGCATTCTCTACACCCTATCAGCACTATGAGTTTACGCGCATGCCCTTCGGTCTCAAAAACGCACCCCCAACATTCCAAAGAATGATGGATAAAGTCCTAATTGGATTACAGGGTAAAGAATTATTCGTCTACATGGATGATATAGTGATCTATTCTCAGACTCTTGAAGAGCATGTTCGAAAGTTTCAAAATTTAAGTGAGCGCTTACGAAAGGCTGGTTTGCAACTCGAACCGGATAAATGTCACTTTTTAAAGAAAGAGATCAATTATCTGGGACACATTATATCATCTGATGGAGTACGTCCGGAACCAAAAAAATTAACAGCTGTCCAAAATTTTCCAAGACCAACCAATCAGAAAAATATCAGACAATTTCTTGGCCTAACCGGGTATTACCGTCGATTCATCCCAAATTATGCAAAAATCGCCAAACCTTTAACCTCTCTCCTAATGAAAGACAAGAAATTTCAATGGGGCGACGAGGAAAACAAAGCCTTTAGTAATTTACGGAACGCGCTGTGCAAATCTCCCATACTGCAATATCCAGATTTCACCAAGGAGTTTGTAATCACGACAGATGCTTGCGGATACGGCATTGCCGGAATTCTCAGTCAAGGAGAGATTGGTAAAGATCTTCCAATTGCCTATATCTCAAGAGTATTAGGAAAATCAGAAAGAAATTACTCAACTATAGAAAAGGAAATGCTTGCTATCATTTATGCGGTAAACTACTTTCGACCTTATGTCTACGGTCGGAAATTTACATTAGTTACAGACCACAGGCCTTTGACGTGGATTAATTCGGTGTCGTCGCCAAATTCTAGAATTGTTAGGTGGAGACTAAGTATGCAGGATTTTGATTACCGAATAGTATATAAACCAGGGTTAGTGAACGCAAATGCTGATGCTTTATCTAGAAATATTCCATTTAATAACGAAACAGAATGCGACAACGATGATACTTTGTTAGATATAAAAAGAATTTTCACGATTGATTCTGACACCTCTTCTAGTGATTCAATATTTACGGCCCCAGCAAAACGAAAAAAGAAAGAGGTAACAAAAGCACTGACGAAAAGATCTCGTGTGGGAAGCGATGATATTGATATAGCAGTAGATAACAGCACGAAATCAGAGGACAGTGAGAATGTAGGTAGAAATAAAAGAAGTAATATAGCTGACGAAGATATCACGCAACAGACAGGCTCAAGTAGCGCGACGGAAATCTTAGCCGAACATCCGGCATCTGAACCCCTGATATCACCTGAAGGAAATGACTCAGATAACGAACATAATCACAGTGAGCTATCCAGTAACGGTGGATTAGCGGAGAGCGAACGCAGCTCTGAGTCATATCCTGCAAGCGTTGCAAATAATCAAGACATCGACCCATCCCACTATTTACCCCCAGCCGCTTGTGATGAATTAGATGAAACATTTTTTGATGACGGGTCTCTAGGGTTAGCAGACTTTACTGAAATTATGTCCGACATGTTCATATCCCCAGAGGATGCACAAGATAACAACTCGACTGATATACTCAGAACAGATTCTATTAGCAATCATGAGAATGAAGCAGTTGTGGTCGATGTACCTGACTCAGATGATTCAAGCGATTCGAGCGAAGAAATATTCCCAACAGCTCGCGTTCCATTCGAGAATCAACGACAAAGGGAAAATAAAGAAAGACTACCACCAAATTCGCGAATAATTTCGGATCAGGTAATTGAATGTCGTGACAATTTAGCCATGCGACAAGACAATTATCTTATCTTTACTTCTATTAGGGGTGAAGCTTGCGATAATGGAGCTCTGGAAATACTGCATACAATCGATTGTCCGATCAATGATCTCACTTTACTCCGTGTAAAAGTTATACCTTATAAGAAAAAACTTACCCTCATCCTACCCCTGCGTAATAATAGGAACAACATAGTGGTCGAAGAAGACATTCGCGAAGGGTTACAATCTGTTCACAACGCAATAATTGATCTCAATATCAAATCAATTAGCATAGCTAAGACTGATCAATTCGACGACGTCCCATGGAATATAATAGAACAAATCCTAGTAGATACATTTGCACCAATTGATGTAAAAATTACAATTTGCACGCAAGAAGTCATAATCCCCAATGAGCATGACCGATCCGAAATCCTACTCGAGTATCACGCTAGCGCGACGAACGGTCATAAAGGTACGACAAAAACTTTTAATCGTCTTAGGCAGAACTTTTTCTGGCCAAGTATGAGACAAGACGTTATCGAACTCATTCGTAATTGCAGGGCATGTCAGCTAAAGAAATTAGTTAGGGTTAAAACGAAACAACCTATGGTTATTACCGACACACCTAAAGCAGCCTTCGACAAAATCGCCATGGATATGGTGGGACCTTTATCGAAAACGAAAAATGATAATATATATATTCTCACCATTCAAGATTTGTTAACTAAATATTCTCTAGCTATACCTTTAAAGAACGGAGATTCTAGAGAAATAGCAATTGCTCTTGTTAAAAATTTTATCTGCTATTTCGGAGCACCAAAAATCATACTCACCGATCAAGGCTCAAATTTTATATCTTGTCTCATGAAAACAATTGCCAAGAAATTTCGAATTAAACAATATCATACTACTGCATATAGACCTCAAAGCAATGGATCCATCGAAAGATCCCACCATGTCCTCATACAATACCTAAAACAGTACGCAGACACCCATACAGATTGGGACGAACTATGTGAATTAGCTTCTTTTGCATATAACACTAGTGTCCACGAGGGAACGGGATACACTCCTCATCAATTAGTATTCGGGAAATTAGCTAGATTACCATCCAGTCAAGCCGCTAATGAGCCAATCGAGCCTACATACGGAGACTATTTGCGCCAACTATTTACGCGAATCAGTAAATTTCAAGAAACAGCAGGACAAAATCTTCATCAAGCAAAACTTAAATCTAAAGAATATTACGATGCGAAAATAAATCCACAACAGCTTAGTGTGGGAAATAAAGTATTTTTGCTTAAAGAACCCAATAAGGGAAAAATGACTGACCAGTATGAAGGTCCTTATAATATTATTGAAATACTAGAAAATTGTAACGTCATAATAAATAGAAATGGAGCCAAGAAAAAGGTTCATATTAATAAGCTACGGTTATCTAAAATGCAAGTTTCTCTCATAACCACATAAATGATAACACAATAGACATTAAGAATAAAAATCTTCAAAAGTTAGAATCATTATTTCAGCTAGAATAACTAATTAATAATTAATAACAAATTATAATCAGAAAATTAGGGTAGTAGGAAAATTGAGTTAGCAAAATCCCAACATCATCCAAAAATGTTACAGATGACTCTAAAAAGGATGATGACGGCTATTCTCGTCCTGTTGTTCATCAACACCCAGGAAATTAATGGATTAGTAGGTTATGATTGTAGTGGGTCTACCTTAAACATCACCTCGTATTCTCTACTCCAGGTGGGGCAATGTCACATCCCCCTTGTTAAACCCAAATCAACAAATGTCAACATCGAACTTATGCAACTTAACAAATATGGACAAATTACGGTCGTAGAATGTCGATTACAATTAGATCGAACAATTCACCGTTGCGGAATGTTTTCCCATGTAGCAATAGTGCACAATTACCGCAGGGAATATTTCGTTGAGCTGGAACAACACGAATGCCAAAAATTACATGATTCCAACTCACTACAGATATCACACAACATTGTAGTCGATGCACTAGTTAAAAATATCACCAATCTTAGACCAATCACAATAGCCGGTAAAGCCGAAGTTGACGGCACATGTCAAGGAAGCCAGTATAATGACCCATTTGGGAATTGGGACGAAGTCATTGTCAACGCAATAGCGCGAATCTACTACACTTCATATGTCACCACTGTCGAATTAATATCCAACAAAGTAACCCTTCAATCGGGAGCCAAATGCGATTTTTTGGCGGGGTCTTGTACAAACTCTCTTGGCACTCAGGCCTTTTGGTCAGTCCAGCCTCCAGACGACTGTAAATTCGGAAAATACACAACGCTATATCGAGGATCAGCTACGAAGATCGAATCAGACAACAGTAACCCGACCACTTATTTAGTTACCACTAGAGACTATACTTTCACATTGGAGCAAAGATCTAAGACATTAACCTGTGGCTACCTTTTGATCCAAACTGAATTACCAAAATTATTTATTATGGAAGTTTCTCCGGGAACCACTTTCCCCACAAATAAGATTATCAATACCGATAATGTGGACTTAATGCAATATGTTAACACGAAAATTGTATACCTCGAACACCACCTTAGAACTCAAGTTAGGAAGCTGTATCACTATATTCGTCTCAGTCAATGCGAAGCCCAAAGAACCTCATTAATGAACGCCCTTAGCACAGCGTCATTTGCACCTGATATATTTGCCTATAACCTCATGAAAGGCCCGGGTTATCATGCAATAACAACAGGAGAATTGGTTTCCATTGTCAAATGCACGGCAGTACCAGTCACCCTCAGAAAGAGTGAAAATTGTTACCAAGAAATGCCAGTTACTTACAACAACGAAAGTTACTTTCTAACCGGAATATCGAGAATGTTGATTAGACATGGAACGGTCATTGACTGCCATTCAGCGATACCTACAGTTTATAGAATTGATGGATATTGGTATGCACTGAACCCTGACCCAATGAAAACCCCAACGCCTGCAACCTTTAACCCTTCTCTACCAATAGAATGGGAATATGAAAAAATAGAAAATTTAGCAACTAGTGGAATTTATAGCGAAACAGATATGGAAAAATTACGTGACCGACTATTAACTCGAGCAGAAGCCGCCACTGTAATGAATAATCTTGTCAGCGCCGCCAATGGTAATGAACTGCCAGCCGGAACTATTTCAATGAAACACCTTTTGAGTAGGGAGATGGTAGAGGAAATGACGGAATCAGCAGCTTATAAGACGTGGGAAAAACTCAAAATATTTGGGAATACAGTATCGATTCTTATAGGAATTGTCACTATTATCCACGTGATAATTGGCATTGCTAATGTGTTCATACATGGTTTTACGCTACACGATGCATTCGGATGGAGCTTCCGTATCCTTGGAGCTTTATTTGGAGGACTTACACATTATTTTATATACAGAACACGTCGAAACCAAACGAATAATTTACCAGAAAACATCGAAGCTCAACCTCTTAACACGGAGATGAGAACACACACCCGGAGAACCACGCCATTGAACACTATAACTACAACAAGTGAACTGCCACGAGCCACCCTTCCTAATCCGATTAATCCGCAATTACTATCGCAAGCACGTATAGCTTTAAGTACTGCCCCAACTAACACAAACTAGTAGAAGTATTTGTTAATAACCATTCTACATAGTGCCAATAAATAGAAAAATAGCCACTCAGAAATCAACAGTGGATTCGATGCTGATCAAGGGGAAATATATTATATGTCTTCCTACTCGTCCGAAATCGTGATGGTCCACAACTATCTTGCACGTTTCAACTATCCTGGTTACATTTACCCTCCTGAATAACTAGCAATTGACTTCACAAATCATTAACAGAATCAACATCAACAACAATCAGCATCAGCATTAGCATTATCAGCAGCAGTATCAGCATCAGAATTAGCATCATCAACGATGAACACCCGATCGGCTGATATTTGCGAGAAGATTCGGCAAATGCAGACGACTATTAGCAAGATGCAAGCTGCTACTGATCAGTTGAGCAACACAATGCATAGGTTATTCAAATACCAAAACACCACAGATTCAAAAATTCTCATGGAAAGAACGATGCGAAATCTACGGTTCCACATGATCTTCCTCAGAACCCTACATGAAGAGCTGCAAACACAAATTACAAATTAAAATAGAAACTCAACAATCATAACCTACACGATTCCATTACACGACGGGGAGAAGGCCGAATTTCAATGGGGTTTGGAGTCAATAAATACTTTGGGAGTGACGATCCAAGGGGTCCCCAGGGAAACGGCGGCGAAATAAGATAGAAAAAAAAAAAAAAAATAAATAACTAAATAAATATTATTTTATAGTATTTTATACAGTATTCGAAACTACTCTTTCTATATTTTTTTTATAATTATCACTAGCATTGTATTCAATGAAATAACCTACATATATATGTATACATATATAGATATAGATTTTTTTTATTTTTCATTCATATGTGCATAAAATCATAATGTCCATATACATTTTTTTTTTATTGGGAGATAATCCCGTACCGAATGTACTCTCAATGCTTTATATCGAGTCAAACATTCATAATCAACATTTGTAGACATTAAAACAAAAACATAACAGAGGTCATTAATATAAATCATGACATATTTAATATCTACACTGTGCGACATTTATTAATTCCTTCAGCATAACAATCAGTAAACCAAAAATTGGACATACATCATAATTTTTGGCAAACTAAGGCTAGGGGAAAAATAACGCGCTTTCAACCAAACTTTTGATTCCAAACGGTATCAAGAATGAAAATAGTTTAGTCAAAAAACATTAGACAAAGTAGATAATAACAGAGCACGCAACATTACCATGCTGCACTTAATATTTTAGACACATAATTTTTTTTTTTCTTTTCCCGACTTTTGCTGTCCGCATCCCTTTTATATAATCTAGGTGAAGGTAGCACTAATCTGCACGAGCACGTATTTGCAATGCACTGAATGCAAAATATAGAGTTATAAATGGAACGAAACGTTTTTTCTTCCGTAAATAAAGAAATAAACGTCTCATATCATTCCAGAATCAGGAATGGACAGACACACGAATGAGCGCCCTCGTATGATTAGGATATGGAGACACCCCAATAAAGAAATCTTAGAGGCGAGGAAAAGGAAACACCGAATATTAATTATCGCGAGACAATTGCAAAAGAAAGTAGAAAAAATGCATAAATTATTAGATGTATTTAAACAATATTGCGAAGCGAAAATCGACGAAATAGAAAATACCGATAGTCACGAAGAATTGGAGGAGATTTCGGCGGACGAAATAGATACAGATAATGATAGCAGATAAAGGTAGGATATTCTTTCTATTACTTCAGGCTTAACTTGAGAAAATGAGAGAAACTTGCAAAATAAAAATAAAAAAATAATACTAAACTTAACTATTCATAATGGCTACTAACGCTTGAATTATAACGGTAAAAGAACGCCGACGGAATGACACAGATCCCGTTAAATAGCCTCACTAAATAAATAATAAAAATTATAATATTCATATACATATGCATATGTATATACATGTATGTATATGCATAACATTAGAATCATACTCATGAAGTAACAATACTGTGGGCTGGCATGAGTTCGAGTATCGATTGTCACCTTTGCGATAACCTGAAAACAAGTGAAGAAATAAGTAGAATATATAATAAAATACTGTAACGATAGGCCACTGACGAGTAGTATGTAAAATTATGAATTGAAGTGTAAGATTTAGAATAAGCCTGAAATTCCTTCAGCATGAATGAGCTGAAACATGCAACGCCCTACAGTTGCGGCTTAAGGTTCCGAATATTGGCACCTAATTCTTCAGGATATCAGGGATCGAACTTGATGTTCTGCGGACCTTCGGCCTGAAAAGAAAAGAAGAAAAGAAAACAACAACGACGAACAAAACACAATCCTATTTTGCTTTCCTTACCTGCTCCCCTATATCCTTCTTCCGACCTCTTGATACTCGAAAATCAATTCGAACTATCGCTGAAAAGATGCTCACGTCATGTTCTCACTCAGAAAATACCGCGTACACTTGGAAAAGGACGAAGAAAATGAAAACAAAATATTTAAAAGAGAGGTCACAATCTTGCTGACCAACACTAAACAACAGATATTCAAAATACCTTACATGCGTAAACCAAGCATTCTACACGATCGTGACGACGATGGGAAGTTCCACAGGATAATGGAGACTACAACGGAGCGAGCATGCAGTAGAAGTACTCTCTACAGTGCAAAGCAGCATAACCATCATCATACTGGAAATGGGAGCCCAAGATATCCAAGTCAAGCAATAATTCAAAATCAATGAAAACGAATACCGGAATCCAACCTCCGCTACTAACAAGAAGTACGAATGCAAGATATGAGTGGAGAACGAGAACAAATCGCAGAAAATTGAATACCAAAATTGAACAGCATACAGATAGACCTGTCACAGCACCATTGGATGAACGAAACCTTCCTTACCATATGAAAGTCCCCATACCTTTCTAATAATCCTAGCCAAAGAAAACAACAAATGTACGTACTATGACCAGACTTCGGCAGTTGATCCGCAGGCATTAGTCGATCCATGATACCAAAACGGACAACAGAACAGCAAGGAGCTAAGGATACCGAAGAACACGAGCGGAACAGGATCAGAAGATTATTATTTTACTACACTGTATCTCTTATTATGATATATCATGTTCAATTACATTAAAGTCCAATACTTAAGATCTATGGGTACCTCGCAAACGTGACAATACGTAATTTAACTATACGAAAGTGACTTGGACCACTTAACACTACGCTTAAGCCTATAATAATTTAAAAATCAAATAATCAAACATATATTGGGCAAAAATATTTCATGAAATTTAAATATTCTATATCTATCTATATATGTTCACTGCAAGCAATACCTGGGTTTACTCAATTGGGAAGTAACCACTTATAAGCACCTCCCTTTTTCGCAATAATACCTACACGAATATATATCTAAATTAAACCTACGATTACAGAATACATAAAATGGATCCATCAATCCGATACAGGACGTTACGAGCGTCCTTAATACTGAATTATCCTGTTAGTCTGAGGAATCAAATATATAATAAACTTACTACGTATTCCACAAAAATCGCAGACTGCAGAAAAGCAAGGGAAAAACCGGCAGCGCTTAACAATTTAACAGAAAATCTCGAAGAAATACTCAAACCACTACACATCGCTGTCATACAAGGAGTACTATTTGGCAACATGCACTTTATAAAATTGGACACGAATCCTCAAATCATGAAATTTTACATGAATGACGAATACGATTGGCGCAAGGAAGCCAAACTGTGTCGACAAATAATTAAAACATTTAAAAGACTACTGAAATGAAGAAAAAACTAGGAACATTAAATACGTGAAGTGGGATTGCAAAACTCAGTGCAACAAATAATTAGAGATTAAATAGTGAAATACTTGAATCGAATAGTTAAAATCAATCAAATACTGTCAAACATGCAACGCTTAGATAAAAATAAATTATAATATGTTTAATTGAATTTCAGTGGGTTAGGAGCTTATCCTTTCGAGCTAATGTACCGGAGAATCCCCTGATAGAGTTCATAACGATAAAATATGTAAAAACCACAAAACTATGGAATAAGGACCGTGATTGGTTGATTTTTCACAAAAAAAAAAAGACGAAACTATAATAGACTTTTACAGTTGCTTTTGTCGCTAAAACAGACAAAAGCAACTGCACTCACCATTGTCATGTTACGTATTCACATACGTTTTCTATGAATGATATCCCCTTGAAGCAATTGCAAAATATAAAGGATGAAATCAATCAAATATAAATACTAAATACCGCTATAAATTACTGATCATATATTTCAACCAGAGGTCATGTAACAAAACATTCTTAGATGAATGACCAAAAGGATTCTATATATAAATAAGAATAAAGAAATGAAAAGATAGAAACATTGACGGAGGACGGAACAGTATTTCTCCCTCTGACGTCGCAAGCCGATGACCTTTAATACAATCATTGCACAGATATCACACGTGAGT
>NW_026974062.1:0-17523 GCF_034640455.1 Diachasmimorpha longicaudata | reverse complement strand
AATACCTTTCCAACATTCGTAATTTTGATGGAGATGACAACTTTTCGATGGCACCTCGTGATCTTCGAGTACTTCTGCAGATGAAAACCCCACAGGCTCATATTCACGTTGTTTATGGGACCATCCGGAGGGTGTGCACACGGCAGAAGGATGGCCATAATTTCCACCGATGATTTCCCATTTCTCGCGATGTCGTCAGCACCGTTTTTACGACTATCGGTGATAAAATACTTATCATCCCATGACTCACGAATTTTACGGGATTTCCTGGTGGGACAGCTGGGGTTCTCCGAGGGATGGTGCTCCGGACTGAACGAGAACTCCGATGTATAGGGATTGGTCGAAGTTGCCAGGATGTGGGACATTATCGACTGAAAATTTTTCAACGTGAGCCTCAAGTTCTTAAATAAAATTCAATAGCGAAAAGAAGAATTCGTTCACGTGAAGTTTTAGAGGAATATCGACGAATCTGAAGGAGATAGCGCAATTTTCGTCGAGACATTTTTTATAGCCCTCACTTCGCTCTACAAAAAAGGTCATGAGAAACGTTTCGAAATTCCTCTTAGTTTTCGAGGTATTTAGTGAAAAGTGACTGACAGTTAAGATTAACTCGAACAGGTCGTTGCTTCGCGACTGAAGTTTAATTCTGAGGATAGAGGTACCTGTGCTGTTATCCAGATGACGAAAATGAGGGCTGGACCACTGTACATCATGGTGGGAACTCACGATCATCGTTATAACCTAACGAGTGTCATAATTTCAGGTTGAGAAGAGTTTCATCTGTTTCGAGGGAGATTTTAAATCTAATAAAAATCCTCAAGTCGGAGAGATATGAAACTTTTCTTCCTGTTTCGTTTATATTCTCCAACTGAACGTTCTCAACTAATTTAATTAATTAAAATTCCATTTATTTCATGAACATTAGTTCTTCGTGAAATTCAGAACAAGCAAATGAACAGTTTTACAATACTACAATACACTAATGTTTATAATAATTTCTGTCATTCAACACCTTTGAGACAATTAAAAAAATATATATGAGTGTAATCGCAAACTGAAAAAAATAATAAAAATGAAAAAAAATCACTCCTCCTCAGCATCTTTCCTAATGATCTCCAGAGCCTCCTCCCTGTTGCAGTCCTGCACATGTGAGCAGTCATGACTGGAAGTCACCTTGAAAAATCTATCAGCCAGCATCACCAACTCCTCTCTAAACGTGACGATCACAAACTGTGCATTCCTACTCATCTCATGAACCATCCCAGCCACAGATGCCCTGAAGCACCCATCAAGTGCCTTATCAATCTCGTCAAGTAAATAAAAAGGCGCAGGTTTGAACCTGTGAACAGCAAAGATCAGACACAGAGCGATGACAGTCTTCTGTCCCCCAGAGAGCTGATACATTCTCTCCACCTCCTGTCCACCGGCAAAAGTCGCCCTAATCCTGGCTCCCCTGACGCTCCTCCAGTCATCCCCCACCTCTCCATCCTCCCCTACTGGAAGAAGGCTGGCCCGACCGTTGGTCACGATGTTCCCAAAGATGTCCTCAAAAAACTCGTTGATTTTTTCGAACCCCACCCTCAAGGCCTCGACCCTCTTTGTCTCGATCTTTTCCATTTCCTCCTCGTAGCTCCTCTTCCTCTCCTCCTCCTTCTCCAGGAGACGCTCCAGAGCCACCATTTGTCCCTCCAGCCCCTTCATCTTACCCTTGATGCTACAGTCGACAGCCCCAAGAGCCTTCTCCTCCCTCCCGATGTCTCTGATCTTCCTCTCCAACGCCTTCTTCCCCATATTGTCAAAAACCCTGGGGTTCCTGATGCTGGGGAGGGTCCCCACATCAGCCAGTCTCTTCTCCCACTCCCCCATCTTCCTCGTGAGACAGTCCATTCTACCTTTAACCGCCTCCACGTCCTCCTTCGCTGCCTCCCATGTCATCCTGGCCTTCTCTCTCTCGAAGTCCAAGTCCCTCGCCCTCTTCTCCACCTCTGATAGCTGCCTTGTAAGTCCAATTATCTTCTCATCAATCACCTCCAGTCTCTGCATCCGCTCCCCCAGATCCTTCCTGCGCTTCTCCAGCTTCTGCTCGGCGACGACGAGTCGTTCCTGGAGGATATCCTGAGAGTAATCCCCCACATGTGCCTCCAGCTCGTCCCTGTCCTTCTCTAAACGAGACAGGATTTCCCTCACCGAGGACAGTCTCCCTTCCAGGTGCGGAATCTCTGCGATCGCCTGTTTTCTCTGTTTCTCCAGCCGTAGGGAGTCCTCAAGAAGCTGCTGAATAGACATCTCGACTTCCTCGACAGATGTCCTCTCCAGATCTTCGATCTCTGTCTCCACTGTTGACAGCTCCTGCTTCGATTCCTCCAGTCTCATCCTCGTGTCTTCCAGGTACTTCTTCAGGGGGGAGTAGTTGTCCGATGCCTGCTCGAAGCTCCTCGATGCCTCGGCAATGTCCGTTTGGAGGCCCAAGATGTGCTGTTCAGCCGCCTGGATCTTCACGTCCAGCTTCTGGAGTTCAGACATTGGAAGAAGGAGTTCATCGTTCATCGACTGGAGGGAGGTGAGGAGGTTCTTGTGATTCAATGTGACAGCATCTAGTTTAGCTCGCTGCTCACAGTACTCTTTGTAGAGTTCTAGTCGAGAGTTTCGGCGATCTCGAAAGCCTCCCCTGTACTTACCCTTCCTCAGGACCTGCAGGGGGGTTAATCAACAAGTGGCAAGGGTCATTAAACACATAAATTGAAATAAAATGAAATAAAAATAAAATAAAATAAAATAAAAATCAAATCGAAAGAAAAATATTTAAAAATATTTTTACCTGCTGTCCATTCAGAGTAATCGCCTGCAGGTCATAGACATTGGCAAGTGCGATGCCATCCCTAAGACTGCTCACGACGACAGTCTTCCCGAAGACGAAGTCCACAGCCTTCTGGAGCTCGCCATCCCGAGGTACCAAAAACGATACCAAAGGTCTGCAATTGAACTCCCCCAGGGGATACCTCACCTGGAGCTCCTCCACGTCCCCGAGGGGGATAAAATTGACGATTCCCCTCATGTTCCTCTCCTTCATCTCCCTCAAGATCTCAGCGATGACAATCCTGTCCCTCACGACATAATGAAACAGCTGATCGCCACCCCTGACCTCCATGGCGAAAGCCACCGAAGGTTCTCTGCACGTAAAAACCTCCAGGAGAATCCCCTTGACCCCCTCAACGAGCTCCAGCCGGTCGTCCCTCTGCCTCCAATCCTCCAGGATCTTCCTCACCGACTCGATCCCCTCGAGGACATCTCCCCTGACCATCATCTGCAGTTTTTGTTTGATCGTCCCAATCCGGGTCTCCAGTGCCTCGATATCATCACGAAGAACGTCCGCCTCCCTCTGCTGCTCCTTCCTCCGCCCCAGGAGATCGTGCCTAGCCCTCTGGAGCTCCTCCTTTTTCCTCCTGTGATCACGCAGCAGCAGCTTTACATCGCTTAACTGACTCCTCAGCCTTTCCAGTTCCTTCTCGCCCTCGGTCCTCTGAACAAAAGCCTTCTCTACGGTGACTTCCAGCCTGGCGACCTCTTCCTCCTCCTCCTGAATGATTCTGGTGACCTGAGAAGCCCTTGGCATTACCTCAGTCAGGTCGTGATCTCCTGTCTTCAACTTCTCGATGATGATCTTGCTCCTGGAGAGGTCCATCAGCTGGTACTCGTGGCGTTCCAGCTCTCGGCAGACCTCGTTACTGTTGTTTCTGATGTCTTGCAACGCAGTCTCGAGGCCCTTCGCCTTCTCCTCGAGCTCCGAGATCCTCGAGAGGAGCAACTCATGGCGCTTTTCGAAACTCTCGGATTCGTCCGAATTTAATCTTGAAGTAATTGAAGTTAAAAGTGAAAATATCGCAAAAACTTAATTATATCCTATTACCTTTAATTATTATTTACCTTTTAATTCAAATAATAATTACATTTAGATCTATAATACAAACCCCTGTAGTTTCTCCCTTATTTCTTCCCTCTCCAGCTGCTGGGTGTTCAGCTCCTTCGCCAACTCGATATCTTCAATCTCTCCCTTCCTCTTCATCTTCTCCAAGAGATCGATCTCCCCCTGTAGAGCGATTACCTCAGCATTCACATCGACGTACTCCGAGTGGACTGCGCTGTAGGCTGTCTTCGCCCCCTCGGCCTTCAGGACCTCATCATCGTAGGGGTCTGCCAGCTGAGACAGCTGCGACTGCAAGTCCTCGAGGTGCAGCTGGTACAGCTTATGCTCCAGGTAACGACGCGTTTTGTTGATCCTCGTAAAGTAGTTGTACTTGGTCATCAGAAGGGCGAGCTTCTCCCTGTGACTTTCGAGGTCAGTCTGCAGGTCCTCAATGCACTGCGTTTTCTCCGCGATCTGGAGGAGGAGCTCGGTGATACCCTCATCAAACTTGTGGACTCCAATCGCCATCACAATCACTTCGAACCTGGTGGGTGCGGAGTTTCCCCGAGGATTTTTTTTATCGAGGATTTTTGTTACATAAATAAAATTAATAAATGATTAAATACATTAATATCGACCTAATAAGGTTAGTGCCAGTAGCCAGATGAGCCACTTCATCCTGTCGAACAATGTAATAAGGATTCTCCCTGGGGAAGACTGGTGAGAGTAGCTGGAATAGTTCGTCTGGATGGCAGTTCTGGTTGTTAACGGTGATGCGGTCAAACTGTAGGGAGATCACCCTGCGGATTCGCACCTCTGAGATGTCTATTGAGAGGACATTGTCGTCGTTCGAGAGAATTATCTCCACTGAGGCTGACCTCGTGTGGTTTATGGGGTTGTCGTTGATCACTGAAACCCTCTGTTCTTTTGTGATCGGGTAGTAACGGTTACTTACGACGAAGACGATGGACTCCAAGAGGCTGCTTTTTCCGGAGCCATTGAGGCCGACTGATAGGGTTCAGGGGGATGATGATGAGGATCGATTACATGATGGTGCAGAAGGATATTTTTGAGCCCCAATAAATATCGAATTATCTCGATAATTAATGGTTTTAGAGGAAAATGACGGAGGGACTTCCTGTGGGGAATTTCCTCAGCTACAAAAATGGTCTTGTGACATTTTCCTCTAAAATCAGTTGTTACCAGGATAATTGCGAAATTCCTGCAACATAACGGAGGAAAAATGTTCTCCGTTATGTTCGTCAAGTCACCCAACAATTATTAGAAAATTCCTGTTGTTCACCATAAAAATAACAAAAGAAACGTTACAAACCTATGGTATTGTGTCCTGGGTGCAAACCATCGAAAATATGTTGTCCCCTGTAGGATTTGAAGTTCTCGATGACGATCTGAAACCAAGAATGAAGTGTTTTTCGTCACAAAAAACGAAAAATGAAGTGATTGATTGACATTCCTGATGTTCCAGACGTCCTGGGGGCTTTATTTGGGACGAATAAGGGATGAAAGCCTCAAATTACCTTTTTGATGTACATTTTTCAACAATAGCTTGTGCTTTTGTGCTTCACCGGCTTCTCGAATGCAAAAAGCGAGGGAAATTCACGGGAAGTATAAACAGTGGCAGCCATTTCTGGCTTCAGCGCCCCGATTTCCGGCCCACTTCCACTTCAAAAATAATTTATTCATTCCTGGACGATAGAAGTCCCAGAAAGTACAGGAAAATTTGTTGGAAAAGGGCAGTTAATGAAGTGCAATTACCAGAATTGAAGAAGATATTTTTTTTATTTTTTTATTTTTTTGAAAAATTGTCAGCTCCATTAAAATTACAAATTGAAGAGCGAATCAACATTTCCCAGTTGAATCCTCACGAATTGAATTAGAATTACAGCAGAAACTCTGAAAAATTAATAGATGATGTTTTCTTTATCTTCATAATAAAAATAAATATGTTTTTCCGTTTATCCGTGAGTTGTGTCGTCTTCGACAAAGTCAGCAGCTTCTTCCCTGGTGACACACTCTACGTGAGACACCTTATTCCTGAATTTAACCCCATAGAATTTATTTGCGTGCTGCAGTAATTCAGGTCTGAAAAAATTCATTAATTTCCATTAATTTAAAATTTATCCAATTTTTTTAACAAAAATTCTCACCTAAAAGTTGTGGTGATAAATTGTGCGTCAGAGCTGAGTTCATGGATCATATCAGCAACAGCTTTTCTGTGCTGGGCATCGAGAGCCTGATCGATCTCATCGAATAGATAGAAAGGTGCTGGATCGCACTTCTGAATAGCGAATATCAGGGCAAGTGCCACAAGAGACTTTTGCCCACCCGAAAGTTGATTCATCTCTCTCATCTCAGCTTTTTGTCCAGTGAACGAAACTCTAATCCCTGAAAAATTCCAAAAATTAACATAATCGTGAAAAACATCCCCAAAATCTCATCAAAACCTCAAACTCACCGACACCAATGAACCGATCAGAATCGGCAGCAGTGGATGTATCATCATCGCCCTCCTCCCCATCGGCCGTCTTCATGACGAGTTGTGCGTGTCCAGTGGGCACGAGTTTCTTGAAGACTTCGCTGAAGTACTTACTAACCTGTTTAAAAGTGAACTGAATAGCCTCGCACTTTCTCATCTCCAGTACATTCATCAGCTCCTTGATCTTCTCATCGCCTCTGTCCAGCTCCTCCTTCCTCTTCACAAGCTTCTCCTTCTGATCGCTGAACGACATGAACTGATCCAACGCCTTTTTATTAACATGGCTGTACTTCTTCAGCTGATTATTCGCCTTCTCCATCTCCTTGAACAGCTGTTTCGTCGACATATTCCCAAACTTCTCATAAGCCTCAGGTGAAGGCAGTGCCCCCAATTCCGTGATCTTCTGTGTACACTCAGCGATCTTCTGCTGTAGAATATTCTGCTTGCTGGCGAGTTTCTCAAGATCCTTAGCATCAGACTCGATCTTCTCCTGGACTTCCTTCTCCTTCGCCTTCCACTTCTCCACCTCAGCAGCCTCAGCCTTCTGCTTTTTGGTGGCGCCCCCGACTCTCTCATTCATAGTCTTGAAATCAGCATTGACCTTGACCAATCTTTTCTCTATGTCCGACAGCTGAGCCTTGCAAGTCTCCAACTGTCTCTGCCTGTCTTCCACCGAGATCTCCTGGAGTGCCTGCACGAGTTCGTCCTTCCTCCGATGAAGATTATTAGTAAGAAGATTCTCAAGTTTGTTCTTCTCAGCCTCCAGTCTCATACGTTTGGCAAAAGCCTCCTTATTCTCTTTCGTGAGTGTCCTGATCTCGTCGTTGAGGGTATCCACCTGCCGTTGATCAGCCACCGACAACTGCGCCATCAAGTCCTGATGGAGTTCACTCTCAAGACCCTCCTTGGTCGCCCTCATAGCCTCGAGATTCGATGTGCACTGGGCAAGACTCCTCTCCTTCGGTGTTCTATACCTCTCGATAGCCGACAACTCCTCCTTCATCAGCCTGATCTCCGCCTTCATCTTGTCGTAGATGTCTTTAGCCTTGCTGTTCTTCGTCTCCGTTCTCTGCATCTCACTGACATACGACGATATATTCTGATCCGCCTTCTTGATCTCATCCCTCAGGTTAGACAGTTCATTCTCCATCGTGTTGATCTGCGCCATAAGTTCAGACCTTGTCTTCTGGATCTCCAGCCTGGACCTGAGGGTATTGAAGTACCCCCCAGTGAGTGATCCCTTGGAGGAGACTTGATCCCCCTCGAGTGTCACACAATCAAGTCCAGATGTCCTCGCCAAATTAGTAGCAGCTTCCAGATTTCTACAGATGAGAGTCTTCCCAAAAATGTACCTCATCGCTCTGTCGTACTTCCCATCATAATTAAGCTTGGAGATCATGGGAATGGCGTCACTCGTATCAGGATAATCAATGCTCTTCACGTGTAGACGATTGAGAGGCATGAAGGTGACTTCCCCCGGCAGTCTCTGATTGTTCATCTCCTTCAGGATTTTCGTTCCAAACTTGTCAGTCTCCACAATATGATGAAAGAGTCTGTTGCCAGCAGTGACCTCCACCGCCATGTAGACACTCTTATCACAATCAAAGTTCTCGATGACAGGTCCATAGTACGAGTTAACCTCATGAGCCATGTCAGGTCGTTCTTTGAAAGTCTCAAGAACCCTCCGAACCGAATCCCGTCCATTGAGAATGGGTTTTCCGGCCATGGACCTGAGGCTCTGATCAGCCTTCGCCAGGTCCTCCTTCAACCCAGACAGATTCAACTGCAGGACACTCTCCTTCCTGTACTGCTCCTTCCTCTGCGCCTGACAGGCGTCCTTCTGCTTGGTCAGTTCATAGTAGTGCTTGTTGTGTTCATCAATGGACGCCCTCTGCTTCTCCATCTCCTTCGTGTACTCCTCGATCTTCTTCTCGAGATCCTTCTGCTTCTCGGCGTCTTTCTTGAGATCCTCACTGATCTTCTTCTGGTGCTCCTCTTTATCCCTAATCTGCTTGGTCAGCTGCTTCAGCTCGTTCTGAATCCATTTATCCCTGTCGTCCTTGCTGGTGAACTGCGAGCCCCTCCCCTGCTTAGCGTACAACTCCTTCCGCTTCTGTTCCTTGAGTCCCATCGCTCTCGTGTACTCCTCCTCCCGTCGCTTCATCTCCTCGTATTCAGGACGAATCTTCTCCAGCTCCTTTTCCCTCACAGCGATGTTCTCCTTTAGCTTCTCCAGCTCCTGCTGCGCACGTTTTCTGCTGTCGTTGTCACCCTTCACCTCCTCCAGAAGATCGTTTATCGTCAGGGTCAGTTTCGTCTTCTCCTTCAGCAGCTGCTGCTGCTCAGCACTCAGGGTGTCACGCTCCTCCTTCGCAGTCTGGACTTCCTTCTTCGCTTCCTTCAGCCGCTTCGAGGCTGATCGCACATTCTCCTGAGCTGTCTTTGCTTCGGAACCCAGGCGCGCCTGTTCAGCACCAGAAATTCGTCAACTGAGATAAGTCAATTTATGATAATTAATTGATTAACTAATGAACTCATACTAAATCGTAAATTGAGATGATCATAAATTGTGAATAAAATGTATTTTTGTAAAATAAATATTTTATGTTCGATTAAAAAAAAATTGTTAAACAAATTCATTACCTGACTGTGTGGTATCTTCACCCCTCGGTAGAACATTTCCCCGCAGGTGGGATGATCCGAGTAATCATCGCAACCGATGAAAGTCTCCCTCTCGTTGTTTATCACCTCCTCGGTCGCCTCAGCATTGACCACCTAAATTTCAAATCGATATGTCACTGCTTCCTGGTACTGTACCTTCACTTGGATGGAGGCGACCCGACCGACAGTATTTTTCCGCCGGCCGGTCCATCAGAACGCGGTTTGACCTGGATATACTCACGCTTTGGAAGGTCAGGTCGTAAAGCTGGAGCACTTGCTCCTGTCGGATTTTTATCACGTACGGCTCCATCAGTCGGGATTTTCGCATTGTAAGTGGGTCTGTCACGTGGTCTATCACTATGAATCGATCTTCTGTGTCTGTCTGCAAGCAAATTACACAAATTGCAGGGGATTTTTGGTTTATTTTATCAATATTTTTCGTTTCATTTTTCTTTTCAGGAGTAATTTCATATGAATAAAATTCAGAGGATTAAATACCTTTCCAACATTCGTAATTTTGATGGAGATGACAACTTTTCGATGGCACCTCGTGATCTTCGAGTACTTCTGCAGATGAAAACCCCACAGGCTCATATTCACGTTGTTTATGGGACCATCCGGAGGGTGTGCACACGGCAGAAGGATGGCCATAATTTCCACCGATGATTTCCCATTTCTCGCGATGTCGTCAGCACCGTTTTTACGACTATCGGTGATAAAATACTTATCATCCCATGACTCACGAATTTTACGGGATTTCCTGGTGGGACAGCTGGGGTTCTCCGAGGGATGGTGCTCCGGACTGAACGAGAACTCCGATGTATAGGGATTGGTCGAAGTTGCCAGGATGTGGGACATTATCGACTGAAAATTTTTCAACGTGAGCCTCAAGTTCTTAAATAAAATTCAATAGCGAAAAGAAGAATTCGTTCACGTGAAGTTTTAGAGGAATATCGACGAATCTGAAGGAGATAGCGCAATTTTCGTCGAGACATTTTTTATAGCCCTCACTTCGCTCTACAAAAAAGGTCATGAGAAACGTTTCGAAATTCCTCTTAGTTTTCGAGGTATTTAGTGAAAAGTGACTGACAGTTAAGATTAACTCGAACAGGTCGTTGCTTCGCGACTGAAGTTTAATTCTGAGGATAGAGGTACCTGTGCTGTTATCCAGATGACGAAAATGAGGGCTGGACCACTGTACATCATGGTGGGAACTCACGATCATCGTTATAACCTAACGAGTGTCATAATTTCAGGTTGAGAAGAGTTTCATCTGTTTCGAGGGAGATTTTAAATCTAATAAAAATCCTCAAGTCGGAGAGATATGAAACTTTTCTTCCTGTTTCGTTTATATTCTCCAACTGAACGTTCTCAACTAATTTAATTAATTAAAATTCCATTTATTTCATGAACATTAGTTCTTCGTGAAATTCAGAACAAGCAAATGAACAGTTTTACAATACTACAATACACTAATGTTTATAATAATTTCTGTCATTCAACACCTTTGAGACAATTAAAAAAATATATATGAGTGTAATCGCAAACTGAAAAAAATAATAAAAATGAAAAAAAATCACTCCTCCTCAGCATCTTTCCTAATGATCTCCAGAGCCTCCTCCCTGTTGCAGTCCTGCACATGTGAGCAGTCATGACTGGAAGTCACCTTGAAAAATCTATCAGCCAGCATCACCAACTCCTCTCTAAACGTGACGATCACAAACTGTGCATTCCTACTCATCTCATGAACCATCCCAGCCACAGATGCCCTGAAGCACCCATCAAGTGCCTTATCAATCTCGTCAAGTAAATAAAAAGGCGCAGGTTTGAACCTGTGAACAGCAAAGATCAGACACAGAGCGATGACAGTCTTCTGTCCCCCAGAGAGCTGATACATTCTCTCCACCTCCTGTCCACCGGCAAAAGTCGCCCTAATCCTGGCTCCCCTGACGCTCCTCCAGTCATCCCCCACCTCTCCATCCTCCCCTACTGGAAGAAGGCTGGCCCGACCGTTGGTCACGATGTTCCCAAAGATGTCCTCAAAAAACTCGTTGATTTTTTCGAACCCCACCCTCAAGGCCTCGACCCTCTTTGTCTCGATCTTTTCCATTTCCTCCTCGTAGCTCCTCTTCCTCTCCTCCTCCTTCTCCAGGAGACGCTCCAGAGCCACCATTTGTCCCTCCAGCCCCTTCATCTTACCCTTGATGCTACAGTCGACAGCCCCAAGAGCCTTCTCCTCCCTCCCGATGTCTCTGATCTTCCTCTCCAACGCCTTCTTCCCCATATTGTCAAAAACCCTGGGGTTCCTGATGCTGGGGAGGGTCCCCACATCAGCCAGTCTCTTCTCCCACTCCCCCATCTTCCTCGTGAGACAGTCCATTCTACCTTTAACCGCCTCCACGTCCTCCTTCGCTGCCTCCCATGTCATCCTGGCCTTCTCTCTCTCGAAGTCCAAGTCCCTCGCCCTCTTCTCCACCTCTGATAGCTGCCTTGTAAGTCCAATTATCTTCTCATCAATCACCTCCAGTCTCTGCATCCGCTCCCCCAGATCCTTCCTGCGCTTCTCCAGCTTCTGCTCGGCGACGACGAGTCGTTCCTGGAGGATATCCTGAGAGTAATCCCCCACATGTGCCTCCAGCTCGTCCCTGTCCTTCTCTAAACGAGACAGGATTTCCCTCACCGAGGACAGTCTCCCTTCCAGGTGCGGAATCTCTGCGATCGCCTGTTTTCTCTGTTTCTCCAGCCGTAGGGAGTCCTCAAGAAGCTGCTGAATAGACATCTCGACTTCCTCGACAGATGTCCTCTCCAGATCTTCGATCTCTGTCTCCACTGTTGACAGCTCCTGCTTCGATTCCTCCAGTCTCATCCTCGTGTCTTCCAGGTACTTCTTCAGGGGGGAGTAGTTGTCCGATGCCTGCTCGAAGCTCCTCGATGCCTCGGCAATGTCCGTTTGGAGGCCCAAGATGTGCTGTTCAGCCGCCTGGATCTTCACGTCCAGCTTCTGGAGTTCAGACATTGGAAGAAGGAGTTCATCGTTCATCGACTGGAGGGAGGTGAGGAGGTTCTTGTGATTCAATGTGACAGCATCTAGTTTAGCTCGCTGCTCACAGTACTCTTTGTAGAGTTCTAGTCGAGAGTTTCGGCGATCTCGAAAGCCTCCCCTGTACTTACCCTTCCTCAGGACCTGCAGGGGGGTTAATCAACAAGTGGCAAGGGTCATTAAACACATAAATTGAAATAAAATGAAATAAAAATAAAATAAAATAAAATAAAAATCAAATCGAAAGAAAAATATTTAAAAATATTTTTACCTGCTGTCCATTCAGAGTAATCGCCTGCAGGTCATAGACATTGGCAAGTGCGATGCCATCCCTAAGACTGCTCACGACGACAGTCTTCCCGAAGACGAAGTCCACAGCCTTCTGGAGCTCGCCATCCCGAGGTACCAAAAACGATACCAAAGGTCTGCAATTGAACTCCCCCAGGGGATACCTCACCTGGAGCTCCTCCACGTCCCCGAGGGGGATAAAATTGACGATTCCCCTCATGTTCCTCTCCTTCATCTCCCTCAAGATCTCAGCGATGACAATCCTGTCCCTCACGACATAATGAAACAGCTGATCGCCACCCCTGACCTCCATGGCGAAAGCCACCGAAGGTTCTCTGCACGTAAAAACCTCCAGGAGAATCCCCTTGACCCCCTCAACGAGCTCCAGCCGGTCGTCCCTCTGCCTCCAATCCTCCAGGATCTTCCTCACCGACTCGATCCCCTCGAGGACATCTCCCCTGACCATCATCTGCAGTTTTTGTTTGATCGTCCCAATCCGGGTCTCCAGTGCCTCGATATCATCACGAAGAACGTCCGCCTCCCTCTGCTGCTCCTTCCTCCGCCCCAGGAGATCGTGCCTAGCCCTCTGGAGCTCCTCCTTTTTCCTCCTGTGATCACGCAGCAGCAGCTTTACATCGCTTAACTGACTCCTCAGCCTTTCCAGTTCCTTCTCGCCCTCGGTCCTCTGAACAAAAGCCTTCTCTACGGTGACTTCCAGCCTGGCGACCTCTTCCTCCTCCTCCTGAATGATTCTGGTGACCTGAGAAGCCCTTGGCATTACCTCAGTCAGGTCGTGATCTCCTGTCTTCAACTTCTCGATGATGATCTTGCTCCTGGAGAGGTCCATCAGCTGGTACTCGTGGCGTTCCAGCTCTCGGCAGACCTCGTTACTGTTGTTTCTGATGTCTTGCAACGCAGTCTCGAGGCCCTTCGCCTTCTCCTCGAGCTCCGAGATCCTCGAGAGGAGCAACTCATGGCGCTTTTCGAAACTCTCGGATTCGTCCGAATTTAATCTTGAAGTAATTGAAGTTAAAAGTGAAAATATCGCAAAAACTTAATTATATCCTATTACCTTTAATTATTATTTACCTTTTAATTCAAATAATAATTACATTTAGATCTATAATACAAACCCCTGTAGTTTCTCCCTTATTTCTTCCCTCTCCAGCTGCTGGGTGTTCAGCTCCTTCGCCAACTCGATATCTTCAATCTCTCCCTTCCTCTTCATCTTCTCCAAGAGATCGATCTCCCCCTGTAGAGCGATTACCTCAGCATTCACATCGACGTACTCCGAGTGGACTGCGCTGTAGGCTGTCTTCGCCCCCTCGGCCTTCAGGACCTCATCATCGTAGGGGTCTGCCAGCTGAGACAGCTGCGACTGCAAGTCCTCGAGGTGCAGCTGGTACAGCTTATGCTCCAGGTAACGACGCGTTTTGTTGATCCTCGTAAAGTAGTTGTACTTGGTCATCAGAAGGGCGAGCTTCTCCCTGTGACTTTCGAGGTCAGTCTGCAGGTCCTCAATGCACTGCGTTTTCTCCGCGATCTGGAGGAGGAGCTCGGTGATACCCTCATCAAACTTGTGGACTCCAATCGCCATCACAATCACTTCGAACCTGGTGGGTGCGGAGTTTCCCCGAGGATTTTTTTTATCGAGGATTTTTGTTACATAAATAAAATTAATAAATGATTAAATACATTAATATCGACCTAATAAGGTTAGTGCCAGTAGCCAGATGAGCCACTTCATCCTGTCGAACAATGTAATAAGGATTCTCCCTGGGGAAGACTGGTGAGAGTAGCTGGAATAGTTCGTCTGGATGGCAGTTCTGGTTGTTAACGGTGATGCGGTCAAACTGTAGGGAGATCACCCTGCGGATTCGCACCTCTGAGATGTCTATTGAGAGGACATTGTCGTCGTTCGAGAGAATTATCTCCACTGAGGCTGACCTCGTGTGGTTTATGGGGTTGTCGTTGATCACTGAAACCCTCTGTTCTTTTGTGATCGGGTAGTAACGGTTACTTACGACGAAGACGATGGACTCCAAGAGGCTGCTTTTTCCGGAGCCATTGAGGCCGACTGATAGGGTTCAGGGGGATGATGATGAGGATCGATTACATGATGGTGCAGAAGGATATTTTTGAGCCCCAATAAATATCGAATTATCTCGATAATTAATGGTTTTAGAGGAAAATGACGGAGGGACTTCCTGTGGGGAATTTCCTCAGCTACAAAAATGGTCTTGTGACATTTTCCTCTAAAATCAGTTGTTACCAGGATAATTGCGAAATTCCTGCAACATAACGGAGGAAAAATGTTCTCCGTTATGTTCGTCAAGTCACCCAACAATTATTAGAAAATTCCTGTTGTTCACCATAAAAATAACAAAAGAAACGTTACAAACCTATGGTATTGTGTCCTGGGTGCAAACCATCGAAAATATGTTGTCCCCTGTAGGATTTGAAGTTCTCGATGACGATCTGAAACCAAGAATGAAGTGTTTTTCGTCACAAAAAACGAAAAATGAAGTGATTGATTGACATTCCTGATGTTCCAGACGTCCTGGGGGCTTTATTTGGGACGAATAAGGGATGAAAGCCTCAAATTACCTTTTTGATGTACATTTTTCAACAATAGCTTGTGCTTTTGTGCTTCACCGGCTTCTCGAATGCAAAAAGCGAGGGAAATTCACGGGAAGTATAAACAGTGGCAGCCATTTCTGGCTTCAGCGCCCCGATTTCCGGCCCACTTCCACTTCAAAAATAATTTATTCATTCCTGGACGATAGAAGTCCCAGAAAGTACAGGAAAATTTGTTGGAAAAGGGCAGTTAATGAAGTGCAATTACCAGAATTGAAGAAGATATTTTTTTTATTTTTTTATTTTTTTGAAAAATTGTCAGCTCCATTAAAATTACAAATTGAAGAGCGAATCAACATTTCCCAGTTGAATCCTCACGAATTGAATTAGAATTACAGCAGAAACTCTGAAAAATTAATAGATGATGTTTTCTTTATCTTCATAATAAAAATAAATATGTTTTTCCGTTTATCCGTGAGTTGTGTCGTCTTCGACAAAGTCAGCAGCTTCTTCCCTGGTGACACACTCTACGTGAGACACCTTATTCCTGAATTTAACCCCATAGAATTTATTTGCGTGCTGCAGTAATTCAGGTCTGAAAAAATTCATTAATTTCCATTAATTTAAAATTTATCCAATTTTTTTAACAAAAATTCTCACCTAAAAGTTGTGGTGATAAATTGTGCGTCAGAGCTGAGTTCATGGATCATATCAGCAACAGCTTTTCTGTGCTGGGCATCGAGAGCCTGATCGATCTCATCGAATAGATAGAAAGGTGCTGGATCGCACTTCTGAATAGCGAATATCAGGGCAAGTGCCACAAGAGACTTTTGCCCACCCGAAAGTTGATTCATCTCTCTCATCTCAGCTTTTTGTCCAGTGAACGAAACTCTAATCCCTGAAAAATTCCAAAAATTAACATAATCGTGAAAAACATCCCCAAAATCTCATCAAAACCTCAAACTCACCGACACCAATGAACCGATCAGAATCGGCAGCAGTGGATGTATCATCATCGCCCTCCTCCCCATCGGCCGTCTTCATGACGAGTTGTGCGTGTCCAGTGGGCACGAGTTTCTTGAAGACTTCGCTGAAGTACTTACTAACCTGTTTAAAAGTGAACTGAATAGCCTCGCACTTTCTCATCTCCAGTACATTCATCAGCTCCTTGATCTTCTCATCGCCTCTGTCCAGCTCCTCCTTCCTCTTCACAAGCTTCTCCTTCTGATCGCTGAACGACATGAACTGATCCAACGCCTTTTTATTAACATGGCTGTACTTCTTCAGCTGATTATTCGCCTTCTCCATCTCCTTGAACAGCTGTTTCGTCGACATATTCCCAAACTTCTCATAAGCCTCAGGTGAAGGCAGTGCCCCCAATTCCGTGATCTTCTGTGTACACTCAGCGATCTTCTGCTGTAGAATATTCTGCTTGCTGGCGAGTTTCTCAAGATCCTTAGCATCAGACTCGATCTTCTCCTGGACTTCCTTCTCCTTCGCCTTCCACTTCTCCACCTCAGCAGCCTCAGCCTTCTGCTTTTTGGTGGCGCCCCCGACTCTCTCATTCATAGTCTTGAAATCAGCATTGACCTTGACCAATCTTTTCTCTATGTCCGACAGCTGAGCCTTGCAAGTCTCCAACTGTCTCTGCCTGTCTTCCACCGAGATCTCCTGGAGTGCCTGCACGAGTTCGTCCTTCCTCCGATGAAGATTATTAGTAAGAAGATTCTCAAGTTTGTTCTTCTCAGCCTCCAGTCTCATACGTTTGGCAAAAGCCTCCTTATTCTCTTTCGTGAGTGTCCTGATCTCGTCGTTGAGGGTATCCACCTGCCGTTGATCAGCCACCGACAACTGCGCCATCAAGTCCTGATGGAGTTCACTCTCAAGACCCTCCTTGGTCGCCCTCATAGCCTCGAGATTCGATGTGCACTGGGCAAGACTCCTCTCCTTCGGTGTTCTATACCTCTCGATAGCCGACAACTCCTCCTTCATCAGCCTGATCTCCGCCTTCATCTTGTCGTAGATGTCTTTAGCCTTGCTGTTCTTCGTCTCCGTTCTCTGCATCTCACTGACATACGACGATATATTCTGATCCGCCTTCTTGATCTCATCCCTCAGGTTAGACAGTTCATTCTCCATCGTGTTGATCTGCGCCATAAGTTCAGACCTTGTCTTCTGGATCTCCAGCCTGGACCTGAGGGTATTGAAGTACCCCCCAGTGAGTGATCCCTTGGAGGAGACTTGATCCCCCTCGAGTGTCACACAATCAAGTCCAGATGTCCTCGCCAAATTAGTAGCAGCTTCCAGATTTCTACAGATGAGAGTCTTCCCAAAAATGTACCTCATCGCTCTGTCGTACTTCCCATCATAATTAAGCTTGGAGATCATGGGAATGGCGTCACTCGTATCAGGATAATCAATGCTCTTCACGTGTAGACGATTGAGAGGCATGAAGGTGACTTCCCCCGGCAGTCTCTGATTGTTCATCTCCTTCAGGATTTTCGTTCCAAACTTGTCAGTCTCCACAATATGATGAAAGAGTCTGTTGCCAGCAGT
>NW_026974061.1:12500-17622 GCF_034640455.1 Diachasmimorpha longicaudata | reverse complement strand
AACTATGCATATAACAATAGCTTTTATGCTGAATGACGGCTATCCGGCTGTCCCTATCCAAAAATTGAGAAATCCATAAGTGTCCCTACCTACTTTGCGCCGAAGCAATACGAATCAAAAAGAACTACGAATGGGGACTTAGAATAATTTTTCATTTTTCCCAACTTTGAAAATAATCACTTGAAAAAAATCTTAGAATCCAAAGAATAGTATACTTGATCGTTCTACAAGTCGAAAATTGGAAAAATAAGTGATATTTTTGCTTGATGCTATTTTTGTCGGTATGCAAAATCGTTGTCAAGATTCTCAAACCTTAAAATCAGGCCAGCCGGCAATTGGCGGGTGAAAATTTCAATCAATTCCCATTCCTCACATCAAACTATGCATATAACAATAGCTTTTATGCTGAATGACGGCTATCCGGCTGTCCCTATCCAAAAATTGAGAAATCCATAAGTGTCCCTACCTACTTTGCGCCGAAGCAATACGAATCAAAAAGAACTACGAATGGGGACTTAGAATAATTTTTCATTTTTCCCAACTTTGAAAATAATCACTTGAAAAAAATCTTAGAATCCAAAGAATAGTATACTTGATCGTTCTACAAGTCGAAAATTGGAAAAATAAGTGATATTTTTGCTTGATGCTATTTTTGTCGGTATGCAAAATCGTTGTCAAGATTCTCAAACCTTAAAATCAGGCCAGCCGGCAATTGGCGGGTGAAAATTTCAATCAATTCCCATTCCTCACATCAAACTATGCATATAACAATAGCTTTTATGCTGAATGACGGCTATCCGGCTGTCCCTATCCAAAAATTGAGAAATCCATAAGTGTCCCTACCTACTTTGCGCCGAAGCAATACGAATCAAAAAGAACTACGAATGGGGACTTAGAATAATTTTTCATTTTTCCCAACTTTGAAAATAATCACTTGAAAAAAATCATAGAATCCAAAGAATAGTATACTTGATCGTTCTACAAGTCGAAAATTGGAAAAATAAGTGATATTTTTGCTTGATGCTATTTTTGTCGGTATGCAAAATCGTTGTCAAGATTCTCAAACCTTAAAATCAGGCCAGCCGGCAATTGGCGGGTGAAAATTTCAATCAATTCCCATTCCTCACATCAAACTATGCATATAACAATAGCTTTTATGCTGAATGACGGCTATCCGGCTGTCCCTATCCAAAAATTGAGAAATCCATAAGTGTCCCTACCTACTTTGCGCCGAAGCAATACGAATCAAAAAGAACTACGAATGGGGACTTAGAATAATTTTTCATTTTTCCCAACTTTGAAAATAATCACTTGAAAAAAATCTTAGAATCCAAAGAATAGTATACTTGATCGTTCTACAAGTCGAAAATTGGAAAAATAAGTGATATTTTTGCTTGATGCTATTTTTGTCGGTATGCAAAATCGTTGTCAAGATTCTCAAACCTTAAAATCAGGCCAGCCGGCAATTGGCGGGTGAAAATTTCAATCAATTCCCATTCCTCACATCAAACTATGCATATAACAATAGCTTTTATGCTGAATGACGGCTATCCGGCTGTCCCTATCCAAAAATTGAGAAATCCATAAGTGTCCCTACCTACTTTGCGCCGAAGCAATACGAATCAAAAAGAACTACGAATGGGGACTTAGAATAATTTTTCATTTTTCCCAACTTTGAAAATAATCACTTGAAAAAAATCTTAGAATCCAAAGAATAGTATACTTGATCGTTCTACAAGTCGAAAATTGGAAAAATAAGTGATATTTTTGCTTGATGCTATTTTTGTCGGTATGCAAAATCGTTGTCAAGATTCTCAAACCTTAAAATCAGGCCAGCCGGCAATTGGCGGGTGAAAATTTCAATCAATTCCCATTCCTCACATCAAACTATGCATATAACAATAGCTTTTATGCTGAATGACGGCTATCCGGCTGTCCCTATCCAAAAATTGAGAAATCCATAAGTGTCCCTACCTACTTTGCGCCGAAGCAATACGAATCAAAAAGAACTACGAATGGGGACTTAGAATAATTTTTCATTTTTCCCAACTTTGAAAATAATCACTTGAAAAAAATCTTAGAATCCAAAGAATAGTATACTTGATCGTTCTACAAGTCGAAAATTGGAAAAATAAGTGATATTTTTGCTTGATGCTATTTTTGTCGGTATGCAAAATCGTTGTCAAGATTCTCAAACCTTAAAATCAGGCCAGCCGGCAATTGGCGGGTGAAAATTTCAATCAATTCCCATTCCTCACATCAAACTATGCATATAACAATAGCTTTTATGCTGAATGACGGCTATCCGGCTGTCCCTATCCAAAAATTGAGAAATCCATAAGTGTCCCTACCTACTTTGCGCCGAAGCAATACGAATCAAAAAGAACTACGAATGGGGACTTAGAATAATTTTTCATTTTTCCCAACTTTGAAAATAATCACTTGAAAAAAATCTTAGAATCCAAAGAATAGTATACTTGATCGTTCTACAAGTCGAAAATTGGAAAAATAAGTGATATTTTTGCTTGATTCTATTTTTGTTGGTATGCAAAAATAGCATCACAGAATTTTTAATTGAAAAAAATTATATTCATGTATAATTGAATGCATAAAATTAAACTAAATTCTATAAAACTAATTTATAATTTATCAGGTAACCGATATTATTAATTTTTAGTGATGACTTGAAAAGTTGATGCTATTTTTGTTGGTATGCAAAAATAGCATCACAGAATTTTTAATTGAAAAAAATTATATTCATGTATAATTGAATGCATAAAATTAAACTAAATTCTATAAAACTAATTTATAATTTATCAGGTAACCGATATTATTAATTTTTAGTGATGACTTGAAAAGTTGATGCTATTTTTGTTGGTATGCAAAAATAGCATCACAGAATTTTTAATTGAAAAAAATTATATTCATGTATAATTGAATGCATAAAATTAAACTAAATTCTATAAAACTAATTTATAATTTATCAGGTAACCGATATTATTAATTTTTAGTGATGACTTGAAAAGTTGATGCTATTTTTGTTGGTATGCAAAAATAGCATCACAGAATTTTTAATTGAAAAAAATATATATTCAGATATAATTGAATGCATAAAATTAAACTAAATTCTATACAACTAATTTATATTTTATCAAGTAACCGATATTATTAATTTTCAATGATGTCTTGGAACGTTCATGCTATTTTTGTTGGTATGCAAAAATAGCATCACAGAATTTTTAATTGAAAAAAATATATATTCAAATATAATTGAATGCATAAAATTAAACTAAATTCTATACAACTAATTTATATTTTATCAAGTAACCGATATTATTAATTTTCAGTGGTGTCTTGGAACGTTGATCCTATTTTTGTTGGTATGCAAAAATAGCATCACAGAATTTTTAATTAAAAAAAATATATATTCATATATAATTGAATGCATAAAATGAAACTAAATTCTATACAACTAATTTATATTTTATCAAGTAACCGATATTATTAATTTTCAATGATGTCTTGGAACGTTGATCCTATTTTTGTTGGTATGCAAAAATAGCATCACAGAATTTTTCATTGAAAAAAATATATATTCATATATAATTGAATGCCTAAAATAAAAATAAATTCTATACAACTAATTTATATTTTATCAAGTAACCGATATTATTAATTTTCAATGATGTCTTGGAACGTTGATGCTATTTTTGTTGGTATGCAAAAATAGCATCACAGAATTTTTCATTGAAAAAAATATATATTCATATATAATTGAATGCCTAAAATAAAAATAAATTCTATGTAACTAATTTATAATTTATCAAGTAACCGATATTATTAATTTTCAATGATGTCTTGGAACGTTGATCCTATTTTTGTTGGTATGCAAAAATAGAATCACAGAATTTTTAATTAAAAAAAATATATATTCATATATAATTGAATCCATAAAATTAAACTAAATTCTATACAACTATTTTATAGTTTATCAAGTAACCGATATTATTAATTTTCAATGATGTCTTGGAACGTTGATGCTATTTTTGTTGGTATGCAAAAATAGCATCACAGAATTTTTAATTGAAAAAAATTATATTCATATATAATTGAATGCATAAAATTAAACTAAATTCTATATAACTAATTTATAATTTATCAGGTAACCGATATTATTAATTTTTAGTGATGACTTGAAAAGTTGATGCTATTTTTGTTGGTATGCAAAAATAGCATCACAGAATTTTTAATTGAAAAAAATATATATTCAGATATAATTGAATGCATAAAATGAAACTAAATTCTATACAACTAATTTATATTTTATCAAGTAACCGATATTATTAATTTTCAATGATGTCTTGGAACGTTGATCCTATTTTTGTTGGTATGCAAAAATAGCATCACAGAATTTTTAATTAAAAAAAATATATATTCATATATAATTGAATGCATAAAATGAAACTAAATTCTATACAACTAATTTATATTTTATCAAGTAACCGATATTATTAATTTTCAATGATGTCTTGGAACGTTGATCCTATTTTTGTTGGTATGCAAAAATAGCATCACAGAATTTTTCATTGAAAAAAATATATATTCATATATAATTGAATGCCTAAAATAAAAATAAATTCTATACAACTAATTTATATTTTATCAAGTAACCGATATTATTAATTTTCAATGATGTCTTGGAACGTTGATGCTATTTTTGTTGGTATGCAAAAATAGCATCACAGAATTTTTCATTGAAAAAAATATATATTCATATATAATTGAATGCCTAAAATAAAAATAAATTCTATGTAACTAATTTATAATTTATCAAGTAACCGATATTATTAATTTTCAATGATGTCTTGGAACGTTGATCCTATTTTTGTTGGTATGCAAAAATAGAATCACAGAATTTTTAATTAAAAAAAATATATATTCATATATAATTGAATCCATAAAATTAAACTAAATTCTATACAACTATTTTATAGTTTATCAAGTAACCGATATTATTAATTTTCAATGATGTCTTGGAACGTTGATGCTATTTTTGTTGGTATGCAAAAATAGCATCACAGAATTTTTAATTGAAAAAAATTATATTCATATATAATTGAAT
>NW_026974061.1:0-2500 GCF_034640455.1 Diachasmimorpha longicaudata | reverse complement strand
ATAAGTGTCCCTACCTACTTTGCGCCGAAGCAATACGAATCAAAAAGAACTACGAATGGGGACTTAGAATAATTTTTCATTTTTCCCAACTTTGAAAATAATCACTTGAAAAAAATCTTAGAATCCAAAGAATAGTATACTTGATCGTTCTACAAGTCGAAAATTGGAAAAATAAGTGATATTTTTGCTTGATGCTATTTTTGTCGGTATGCAAAATCGTTGTCAAGATTCTCAAACCTTAAAATCAGGCCAGCCGGCAATTGGCGGGTGAAAATTTCAATCAATTCCCATTCCTCACATCAAACTATGCATATAACAATAGCTTTTATGCTGAATGACGGCTATCCGGCTGTCCCTATCCAAAAATTGAGAAATCCATAAGTGTCCCTACCTACTTTGCGCCGAAGCAATACGAATCAAAAAGAACTACGAATGGGGACTTAGAATAATTTTTCATTTTTCCCAACTTTGAAAATAATCACTTGAAAAAAATCTTAGAATCCAAGGAATAGTATACTTGATCGTTCTACAAGTCGAAAATTGGAAAAATAAGTGATATTTTTGCTTGATGCTATTTTTGTCGGTATGCAAAATCGTTGTCAAGATTCTCAAACCTTAAAATCAGGCCAGCCGGCAATTGGCGGGTGAAAATTTCAATCAATTCCCATTCCTCACATCAAACTATGCATATAACAATAGCTTTTATGCTGAATGACGGCTATCCGGCTGTCCCTATCCAAAAATTGAGAAATCCATAAGTGTCCCTACCTACTTTGCGCCGAAGCAATACGAATCAAAAAGAACTACGAATGGGGACTTAGAATAATTTTTCATTTTTCCCAACTTTGAAAATAATCACTTGAAAAAAATCTTAGAATCCAAAGAATAGTATACTTGATCGTTCTACAAGTCGAAAATTGGAAAAATAAGTGATATTTTTGCTTGATGCTATTTTTGTCGGTATGCAAAATCGTTGTCAAGATTCTCAAACCTTAAAATCAGGCCAGCCGGCAATTGGCGGGTGAAAATTTCAATCAATTCCCATTCCTCACATCAAACTATGCATATAACAATAGCTTTTATGCTGAATGACGGCTATCCGGCTGTCCCTATCCAAAAATTGAGAAATCCATAAGTGTCCCTACCTACTTTGCGCCGAAGCAATACGAATCAAAAAGAACTACGAATGGGGACTTAGAATAATTTTTCATTTTTCCCAACTTTGAAAATAATCACTTGAAAAAAATCTTAGAATCCAAAGAATAGTATACTTGATCGTTCTACAAGTCGAAAATTGGAAAAATAAGTGATATTTTTGCTTGATGCTATTTTTGTCGGTATGCAAAATCGTTGTCAAGATTCTCAAACCTTAAAATCAGGCCAGCCGGCAATTGGCGGGTGAAAATTTCAATCAATTCCCATTCCTCACATCAAACTATGCATATAACAATAGCTTTTATGCTGAATGACGGCTATCCGGCTGTCCCTATCCAAAAATTGAGAAATCCATAAGTGTCCCTACCTACTTTGCGCCGAAGCAATACGAATCAAAAAGAACTACGAATGGGGACTTAGAATAATTTTTCATTTTTCCCAACTTTGAAAATAATCACTTGAAAAAAATCTTAGAATCCAAAGAATAGTATACTTGATCGTTCTACAAGTCGAAAATTGGAAAAATAAGTGATATTTTTGCTTGATTCTATTTTTGTTGGTATGCAAAAATAGCATCACAGAATTTTTAATTGAAAAAAATTATATTCATGTATAATTGAATGCATAAAATTAAACTAAATTCTATAAAACTAATTTATAATTTATCAGGTAACCGATATTATTAATTTTTAGTGATGACTTGAAAAGTTGATGCTATTTTTGTTGGTATGCAAAAATAGCATCACAGAATTTTTAATTGAAAAAAATTATATTCATGTATAATTGAATGCATAAAATTAAACTAAATTCTATAAAACTAATTTATAATTTATCAGGTAACCGATATTATTAATTTTTAGTGATGACTTGAAAAGTTGATGCTATTTTTGTTGGTATGCAAAAATAGCATCACAGAATTTTTAATTGAAAAAAATTATATTCATGTATAATTGAATGCATAAAATTAAACTAAATTCTATAAAACTAATTTATAATTTATCAGGTAACCGATATTATTAATTTTTAGTGATGACTTGAAAAGTTGATGCTATTTTTGTTGGTATGCAAAAATAGCATCACAGAATTTTTAATTGAAAAAAATATATATTCAGATATAATTGAATGCATAAAATTAAACTAAATTCTATACAACTAATTTATATTTTATCAAGTAACCGATATTATTAATTTTCAATGATGTCTTGGAACGTTCATGCTATTTTTGTTGGTATGCAAAAATAGCATCACAGAATTTTTAATTGAAAAAAATATATATTCAAATATAATTGAATGCATAAAATTAAACTAAATTCTATACAACTAATTTATATTTTATCAAGTAACC
>NW_026974060.1:5000-12500 GCF_034640455.1 Diachasmimorpha longicaudata | reverse complement strand
CGCGTTGCTTTCCGTCGTTATGTAACCGCGCCAGCTATTTTCTTTAGTTGTCCTAAGTAGCCTGGTATACGATCGCAGGACTACACGATACCTGCTCTGTTTAATCTTTCGCGCGTCAGGGTTAGTCTCCCTTCGGTAGCCGTTTCGGAGACGACTGACCAGTTTGCGTTTGCTGGTCAGCTCCTCGGTCCACCACGGATTCGCGCGACGGTAATGTCTGCGGCGCGGCATCGAATCTTGGCAGGCTTTGGTGAGTACGTCACCCAGTACTTCTGCCATTCTCTCAACATCCGCTGTAGAATCCAGCGGATGGTCCACGAGTTTCTCACGGGCCTCCTCATCGAGGGTCGCTTCGAACTTTTTCCAGTCGGCCCGACGAACGTTGAACCGCATGGTAGAGCCCTCGCCGACACCCGAGTTATTGACGCGCTGTGAGGAACTCCGGATCGCTAAACGAAAGAAAACCGACGTGTGGTCACCGGTGGACCACTCGTCCTCCAACCTCCATGCACGTATGAATTTATACATGCCAGGAGTGGCCAGTGTGACGTCGATGAACGACGTACCTGCGGCACTCCTGAAGGTGGGGCCCTGCCTAGCATCATTCGCGACGCGGAGACCGAAAGACTCGATGAGCTCACCCAGGAGGACACCACGGTCAGTGGTCCTGGGGCTCCAAAGGGAGTGTTGGGCGTTGGAATCGGCCGCCACCAGAACGCGGCGACCCCTGAGACAGCTGAGAACCTTTTCAAGCTGCCTCAGGTGGATTTCTATGTCGTCCGAGTATTGAAAATAACTGGAGACGACGAAGAAGGATCCACCGGGGACGCGGGCTTCAGCACAAACGCAATGTGCATTACTTAATTGGGACACGTAAGCAATCTCCACGATGGAGTTGCACGCAACGACGGCCGCCCACGGTCGCTCCGTTGAGCTCGCGGCAATACGCATTCCGACTCCTAGGCCGCGGATGGCCCAGGTGTTCGCCTCCCGAATGGCATACGGCTCTTGGAGCAACAATATGTCCAGACGCTCTTTACGAATTAACTGGAAGACCTCCCCGGTTACTGCAATTGAGCGGGACATGTTCAATTGCAGTATTCTAACGTCGCGTTGCGCGCCCGGTCCCTCGATCGCAGGGGTCCGGGGAGGATGACCTATTGGAACGGGGGGTACCGGTGAGCCTCCGGTCGCGACGCGATGACTATCGATCCTACTTAAACTAACGTGGCACTCGCGAACCCTACCTAATAATTGAGTGGACTCACCGGTCGAAGTTCTTGAAGATCCTGGCGTTGGCTGGCTCGGCTGCGCAGTCAACTCCTCTTCCTCTGCGACGTCCTCGTGAACAGCACGAAGGCTGGAACCTTTCCCTCGTCGGGAGGGCAGTACCCCGGCGCACGGCGGGCGACTACGAACCCTTGAGGGCACCACCCTCCTTGGGTCCCTCGATGTAGCCGCTGGAGATGATGTTCTGGCATGCTGGGAAGCGATGCGCAGACTTCGCCGCACGACGGACGCATTTTTGTGCCCCCCCGGAGATCCGATTGGGGGCAGTTTAGCCTCCGGACAAGATTTGCAAAAATGCCCTGCCATGGTTGAAGTAGACGATACGGTCGCCGGCCGTGCCGAAAGGCAAGAGCTGAAAAGCTGAAAAGTACAAGAAAAAGAATGAATAAGAGGATTAAGGATTAGAGGGGGCGGTTCCCCGCGGCACCGAGCTGGGTAGCTCGGGACGCTGAGCACCGTCCCTGGGAGGGGGCCTTCCGGTTCCCGCTGAGCTGGGGAGCTCGGATCGGGGCCCGGTGGAGGCGCTGAAGGAGTGCTCCGCCTCGACTCCCCTCGAAAGAGGAGCAGAGAGGGAGCAGACCCACAGAAAGGGGGAACCCACCCATCCCACCCGACGATCCACCCCGCGAACCGTCCCTTTCCCGAGGGATACCCACCCACTCCCCCTGACCCAACCCCCACGTGTGGCGTCGCGTTTTCGCCGGCCTCCACCGTTGCGGGAGGTTCCGACTACTAACGCGTGGCTGGAACAAGTTGCGAGAACCGCAATGTCCATGCCCTTCGCACTGCGAAGCAGCCAGTCCCCCCTCCCCCGCACCACCCCGCGAACCGTCCCTTTTCCGAGGGATACCCACCCACTCCCCCTGACCCAATCCCCACGTGTGGCGTCGCGTTTTCGCCGGCCTCCACCGTTGCGGGAGGTTCCGACTACTAACGCGTGGCTGGAACTACTTGCGAGAACCGCAGCGTCCATGCCCTTCGCACTGCGAAGCAGCCAGTCCCCCCGAACCCCCACCCACGCGTGGAATTACCCGTCCACCAACCGATTCCGCCCTCCACCACGTGGAACCACCCCTCCACCAGCCGATTTCGCCCTCCCTCGCGTCTCCCGAAGTCCGGCCCACCCCACCGTGACCCAATCCGCGACCCTCCCCATCCGAACCCCCAGTAGATAGGTCTCGCGCCCCTCCTCCCGCCGATTTCGCCCTCCACCACGCGGACCCACCCCTCCTCCACGTGGAACCACCCCTCCACCAGCCGATTTCGCCCTCCCTCGCGACCCAATTCGCGACCCCCCCCCACCGAAACCCCCCCTGGGCACAGGGTTTCACCCTGCACCCGCAACCCCCCCTTGGTATAATTATTGAGACCCCCCAAAAGGGGGATCCCAATCCCTACACCAAGTTCGACTCAGGGCCCGCGGGGTCGTCACACCCCGTGTGTAAGGGCGGTTTTACCCGCCATTACACCCCCTGCGGGAGTAGGTAGGGACACTCAATGCGGTATTTTGAAAACAACCTTGCCAGGTTATGGTTTTCGGAAACCTCGCATGGCCCATTAATCTGCTCCATTTACATAATAACAAACACTTAGGCCATTACCCACTGCCAAGGGGGGGGGTTGGAAAAATCCATACTGTCGGCCGGTTCAGATGGCCGAAGGACACTTTGCAACCATGACGGCGCCAGGTCACAAGTGACTGACGCAGGCATGGCTCCCGCGGGGAACCTCGGGGCGGTGGTCCTTGGTGTCAGCCTGACACCCAGAATGTGAAAAGTGGATAAGGGTTTTTGGGATTAAAAGATATAAAAGAAATAGAATAGAAGAAGAAGAAGAGGAAGAAAAGAGAAGAGAAGAAAGAGAAGAGGTGAATCTAATTCTCATTCATATCTCCAACCGGGACAGGGTTACCCGGAGAAGGTTACCGGGTTCCTGTCCCACGACTCTCGTCTCCGACAACGAGAGCTGGTTGGTCCCATTCATTCGTTCACTCATCGTCGCCGCGACTTCTTATTTCCGCGTACGCTTCCACGCATTTCAGCCACATACATTCCCTGCAAAAATCCGCGAACACGGCGAATGACTCCCTGGACGACACTAGCGCTTGTGCCGCCTGGGGCCATGGGCGATTCCCGATTATTCCCGCGATGCACTCCCGCTGTGGTGCATATATCGGACAGTCCATAATAAAATGCTGGACTGTGTCTTCAGCCTGGTCGCACTCGCAGTTGCGTGACTGGGCAAGGCCCCGGTCGTGAAGATAGGACCGGAATTGCCCATGCCCTGTCAGGACCTGCGAGACCCAGTGGTCGCACTCGACCCACTTAGCTTCCAGGCGCGCCGCAGTATCGGGGAAGAACGCGAAGGTGTTCCTCCCTGTTGAAGCCCGCTCGAACCTACTCCGCCAGAGATTTCGGATCTCTGTTTTTATTTCCTCAACGGCCTCGATCGGGCGGCCGTTGTTACCAACGCGCGGATTCGCGGGGTCTATGTCAACATCTCCTATTCTGACCGGAATGCCTTTCTTGGCTTGGTAGCGCGCTGCTCTTTCCCTCAATAATAGGTCCACAGGAAGCACCCCCGCCGCTGCGCAGAGTGCTTCGTGTGAAGCCGTCCTATACGCGCCAGTCACTGTCAGCAGCGCGCTCCTCTGCGCGGTACGGAGTTTCTTCATGTCGTACGGTGTGCACCGGTCCACCCACCCGTGGGCTGCATACGACGCGACAGCCTGAAAAACGCCCTGAAATACTAACTTAACCGATCGGTATCGGAGTCCCCAATGCTTGTGCATTAGGGCCGATAGCCGAGTGAAGAGGACCCTGGCTTTTTCCTGGATGTATCGTGTATGGGTCCGGACCCGCATGTTCCTATTAAAATGTACCCCGAGGTACCTGACGCTATCCTTAAACTGAACCTTCTCCCCGGAGAGCCTAATCTCGGGTGGGCGGATATCCAGCACCGGTTTCACGCGTCGGCGTGTCCTTCGCGCCCGATCCCACCTGTACCGCACCAGCGGCGCTCTCTTCTGCGAGTTGCATGACAGGACAATTGCCTCTGTCTTGCTCCTCGACAGTTCGAGCTTCGCTGACGCGCACCACGACGCGATGTGTTCGGCGACGGCTCGGCCTATCCTCTCTATTTCCTTACGCGAGTCGGCCGATACGACCGCGATAAGGTCGTCCGCGTAGGCGACTTCGATGTCACCAAAATTCTGCTCGATGCTCTTGAGGAGGGCATCGAACATGAGATTCCAGCAAGCGGGGCCGAGGACTGATCCTTGCGGACAGCCCCGGGTGGCCGGCTTGGAAACCTCTTGGTCGCTCCAGGCGATCTTGACAGTCCGATTGTCGAAGTAGCTCCGGAGCACTTCAAAGACATTCTTCGGGCAGTCTCGATCCGCCAAAGTCTGGAGGACTAGGGGCCACCACACGTTGTCAAAGGCTCCTGAGATATCGAATAGGAGTCCAATGACGTACCTCTTGTCGTTACCGCGCTCGACTAATTCACGCAACTCTACTATCGCGTCTTCCGTGGATCGTCCAGGCAGGAAGCCATATTGACGTCCTGATATTTTGTCCTCAGTAAGGACTTTCGCCGTAAGGATCCCGTGCAGGACCCTTTCGAAAAATTTCCCGACAACCGACAAGAGGCAAATGGGACGGTAGGATTTGGGGTCGGACACATCCTTGTGAACTCCTTTGAGGAGAGCACGAAGTGTGCCGACTTTCCAAACGGTGGGGAAAACGCCGTGCTTAAGGCAGGCGTTGAAGAGTCGCGTGAAGATGTGAGGCATCCTCATGACCGCGACTTTCAGGACCCTAACTTCAACTAAATCGCATCCTGGGGCTTTGTCATTCTTAAGGGTCTTGACGAGACCCTTAAGTTGGTCGTCCGTCAAGTCTCGTGCGTCCTCTGTCTGGACCGTTAAGTTCCTCACGCGTTCACGGATGTCAGTCTGTTCGGGTGTGTCTTCGTTGGGGTCATCGTCAGGTACGTGTGTGTCCAACAGTACCTCAGCAGTCTCACGCATTGTAAGTGTCGTGCCATTCGCGGTTCTAAGTGTGCTGAGTACCGTGCCTACACGTAATTTATCAGCCGCGTATTTATAATGGAAGCCCCAGGGATTCGCATTACTTTCGGTCGTTATGTAACCGCGCCAGCTATTTTCTTTAGTTGTCCTAAGTAGCCTGGTATACGACCGCAGGACTACACGATACCTATTCTGTTTAATTTTCCGCGCGTCAGGGTTAGTCTCCCTTCGGTAGCCGTTTCGGAGACGACTGACCAGTTTGCGTTTGCTGGTCAGCTCCTCGGTCCACCACGGATTCGCTCGACGATAATGTCTGCGGCGCGGCATCGAATCTTGGCAGGCTTTGGTGAGTACGTCACCCAGTACTTCTGCCATTCTCTCAACATCCGCTGTAGAATCCAGCGGATGGTCCACGAGTTTCTCACGGGCCTCCTCATCGAGGGTCGCCTCGAACTTTTCCCAGTCGGCCCGACGAACGTTGAACCGCATGGTAGAGCCCTCGCCGACTCCCGAGTTATTGACGCGCTTTGAGGAACTCCGGATCGCTAAACGAAAGAAAACCGACGTGTGGTCACCGGTGGACCACTCGTCCTCCAACCTCCATGCACGTATGAATTTATACATGCCAGGAGTGGCCAGTGTGACGTCGATGAACGACGTACCTGCGGCACTCCTGAAGGTTGGGCCCTGCCTAGCATCATTCGCGACGCGGAGACCGAAAGACTCGATGAGCTCACCCAGGAGGACACCACGGTCAGTGGTCCTGGGGCTCCAAAGGGAGTGTTGGGCGTTCGAATCGGCCGCCACCAGAACGCGGCGACCCCTGAGACAGCTGAGAACCTTTTCAAGCTGCCTCAGGTGGATTTCTATGTCGTCCGAGTATTGAAAATAACTGGAGACGACGAAGAAGGATCCACCGGGGACGCGGGCTTCAGCACAAACGCAATGTGCATTACTTAATTGGGACACGTAAGCAATCTCCACGATGGAGTTGCACGCAACGACGGCCGCCCACGGTCGTTCCGTTGAGCTCGCGGCAATACGCATTCCGACTCCTAGGCCGCGGATGGCCCAGGTGTTCGCCTCACGAATGGCATACGGCTCTTGGAGCAACAATATGTCCAGACGCTCTTTGCGAATTAACTGGAAGACCTCCCCGGTTACTGCAATTGAGCGGGACATGTTCAATTGCAGTATTCTAACGTCGCGTTGCGCGCCCGGTCCCTCGATCGCAGGGGTCCGGGGAGGATGACCTATTGGAACGGGGGGTACCGGTGAGCCTCCGGTCGCGACGCGATGACTATCGATCCTACTTAATCTAACTTGGCACTCGCGAACCCTACCTAATAATTGAGTGGACTCACCGGTCGAAGTTCTTGAAGATCCAGGCGTTGGCTGGCTCGGCTGCGCAGTCAACTCCTCTTCCGCTGCGACGTCCTCGTGAACAGCACGAAGGCTGGAACCTTTCCCTCGTCGGGAGGGCAGTACCCCGGCGCACGGCGGGCGACTACGAACCCTTGAGGGCACCACCCTCCTTGGGTCCCTCGATGTAGTCGCTGTAGCTGGTCCTCTGGCATGCTGGGAAGCGATGCGCAGACTTCGCCGCACGACGGACGCATCATTGTGCCCCCCCGGAGATCCGATTGGGGGCAGTTTAGCCTCCGGAATGAATTTGCAAAGATGCTCTGCCATGGTTGAAGTTTGTTGACGAGACGGTCGCCGGCCGTGCCAAAAGGCAGGAGCTGAAAAGCTGAAAAGTAAAAACAAAAGTGAAAATAAGAGGATTAAGGATTAGAGGGGGCGGTTCCCCGCGGCACCGAGCTGGGTAGCTCGGGACGCTGGGCGCCGTCCCTGGGAGGGGGCCTTCCGGTTCCCGCCGAGCTGGGGAGCTCGGATCGGGGCCCGGTGGAGGCGCTGAAGGAGTGCTCCGCCTCGACTCCCCTCGAAAGAGGAGCAGAGAGGGAGCAGACCCACAGAAAGGGGGGACCCACCCCGCGAACCGTCCCTTTCCCGAGGGATACCCACCCACTCCCCCTGACCCAACCCCCACGTGTGGCGTCGCGTTTTCACCGGCCTCCACCGTTGCGGGAGGTTCCGACTACTAACGCGTGGCTGGAACAAGTTGCGAGAACCGCAATGTCCATGCCCTTCGCACTGCGAAGCAGCCAGTCCCCCCTCCC
>NW_026974059.1:0-18304 GCF_034640455.1 Diachasmimorpha longicaudata | reverse complement strand
TGAGTCGTCGTGTGAGTGAGAAAACTATACTCGTGTTGGAAACGCCAGTGCAAAGTGTAAGTTGATATTTTACCAAGTTGTAGAGTTCAAGATTTTAATATTGTTAGATGTTTATATTCTTGAATTAATTTGTTAAAAAGCTAGTTATTATAACGTCTTGTTGGGAAATAATTCCTATTCAGAAGTGTTGAGTTGATTTTTGAGGGGTGGAAAGTCCTTTTTGAGGGAAATAAATTGTTGGAAGTAGAGTTATGGTGGGGTAAATGATCAAACAGTGATTGAATGTTCAAAGAAAATAGTGTTAATTGTGTTGTTCAGGTGGAAAATGGATACTGCAAGGGCTTTTGGAGATAACTTGCACGATGGATCGTCTGCTGGCCTTCCGAGTGAACAGGACCTGGTGAACATCGGATCGAGGAAGAACTTTGGAATTATTGGTATGTATCAATAAAAGTAATAACTAAATTAATAATGCGACAGCTGAATTAGTTTACTCGTCATATTTCGGGACAGATTAATTTTTAAATCAATACAGAGAATTCCGCGGATTGTTGATTATTTTTCTATTCGTTTGAGCTTTTGTCGTTTTTTTTATTTGTCAGATTATTTGCGAAACGGGAAATAATTTGATAATAATTCCATAGTTTATTATAAATATTTATTTGATTATTTTTGAACATTCAGATTAATTAGTTTCATCGTAACATTTCGTTTTGAATTTTCTAGAAAATCTCATTACTAATGATAAAATCTGATAAATTTATCGCGAGTTCCGTAGCTAAAATCGATAGTTTTCTTGATATTTTAGAATCTTCAGACGGCGATGTCGTCCAGGCTTCCGCTTCGAGCAAAAGGTGTTATAATTACGTCGCTAAACCGGAAGAGACCGGAACTACAACTTTTGATAATCCTTCGGTTATGGTTAAACGGCGTAGAGGATCTGGTTCTCTCTCAATCCCAATGACCCGGGGTGGCTCCCTTCTGGAGGAATCCTCCGCTTCTCGCCACGTGACTTCGAACGTCGTCCATACAATAATGCAAAATATGGACTTTACTCGTGGCAAGGGCCTGGGTAAGAAAAATCATTTTATCGCTGAGCCCATTCAGGCTTCTTTGCATAAGGGTCGACGAGGTTTGGGTCATAGTAACCAAGCTCTGATCAAAGCCATTGGGAAATGGGATCCATCCCAAGAAATCATAAGCGTTAGGGAGAAAATCTACTGGTTGAGAAATGATCAGGAACCACCAATAGCAGAGGATTTCAGGGGTTGGATGCGCAGGGCTCCCTGGAAAAAGACCATTGATGATGAAACTTTATTTTGCGAGCCCCAGATCCTTCACCAGGTCATAAGCTCGAAGAGCATTTTCGATGGTTTAGAAAAATCTGAAATACAAAGGGCGAGGATTCATTCGAATCCCTTTGAAACAATCAGAGGTGTATTTTTTCTTAATCGAGATGCTGTAAAAATGGCTAATATTGACAGAGCCTGCAATTTCATGTTCACTAATCCAACAACGGCAAATCCAAATGAGATCCTCTACTTCGCCGACGTATGCGCCGGTCCTGGAGGATTCAGTGAATATGTCCTGTGGAGGAGGAAGTGGCATGCAAAGGGCTTTGGGTTCACCCTGAGGGGCTCCAACGACTTTCAATTACATAACTTTTACGCTGGACCACCAGAAACTTTTCATCCTTTTTATGGACCCAAGGGTGATGGTAATATTTATGATCTGGAGAATCAACTCGCCTATCAACAACTTATCATGAATCATACCCAAGGACAGGGTGTTCACTTCATGATGGCTGATGGAGGATTTTCGGTTGAGGGAATAGAAAGTATTCAGGAGATTTTGTCGAAACAGTTATACTTGTGCCAATGCCTGGTGGCCCTTAAGATTGTGCGGACAGGTGGACACTTTGTTACTAAATTGTTCGATCTGTTCACACCATTCAGCGTGGGATTGATTTACTTGCTATACAGATGCTTTGAAAAAATATCAATTTTCAAGCCGAATACATCTAGACCTGGCAACTCTGAAAGGTGTGTATTGTCTAATTTTTACAATATAAAATACATTTTTTTTTTTTGTAAATTTTCCAATAATTTCATTAATTTTTCTTTCTCGTGTTCTAGGTACTTGATTTGCGAGAAGAAGAAGAGTGAAATTGAGGCTGTGATCAACTATCTTTCATATGCTAGGGAAGTTCTTCTGAGGGCTGACGGGAACGGCGATATCAGGGAATTGGTACCTGTGGAGTTGCTCCAAGATGCCGATAGCTTCTACAACTATATTTGTAGTTCCAACAACGATCTGGGAAGGAAACAAGTGATGGGACTCTTGAAGATCGCTGCCTTTGCCGAGAATCGGAACCTCTCTGAGCCGAAGCAGACGCAGATGAAGAAGGAGTGTCTTGAATATTGGCATCTACCGGACCAGACTAGAATAGTCCCCATGCTCTTGAAACCAGAGGAGAGACTTCGTTCAATCGTCGTCGAATCTGTTGTAAAGTACCTGAGCGCTCCTCCCATGATTTTGACTTCTAAGAATGTGACAACGACTATCCTGGAAAATCCCTGTGATTGGTATGCAGTACTCTGTGGATCGGATGCCAGTGGAACAACACCTAGCAAACAATTGACTTTCTACTTGGGTATGGGAAGAACCAATGTCTTTAGGTTGGTGAAGAATACCTGGGAGAGGGCCGACAATATTGAACTGCCTCCTAATACATTTGTTTATGCTGAACTGGTGGAGGAGATGAGAGGACTGGAAAATAATATCCGGAGAACTGAAGCATTGCATATTGTCGATGCGTATCTCCTGGGAGGAGAGGATGTCAGCAGAAATTCACTTCCAGAAAGGTATGTTTTGGACTTTTTACAAAATTTTATACGGACGTTTAAAAATAATTTTCTAATCTATTTGAAATCATCGTGTTTTTAGGTATGCTCTCATCAATAAATTCTGTGAGTCTCTGTGGAAGCCCAATAACTCTGCATATTGTCCAGTTCGTGCCAAGGAATTGCATCCTCTGGATCGTGAGTTACCCATGAAACTTCATGTACAACCGTGTACATTGATAAACAAGAAGAAATTATTAGTACATTATCTACAAGATTCATACCCGAGGAGGACACGCCCCGATAACGATCCACTATCCTTTGTACCAAATAGTGTGGTATTCTTGAAGACAACTAGTGCACCCTGGACACGAATTATCAGTAGGAAAACTAGCCATCATTATTACTTCAATTCTATGACGAATGAAAATTTTTATGCTAATCGTCGACCAGAATCAGCTTGTGCTAGCTTCCTCGAGACATTTGTCACTCGAGTGCAGTGGCATTGGCCGGGGGATTCATCTCTTTCAATTAATTATATATACCATAATGTAAAACAGAAGTGCCCTGTTTATATACCGGAAGATTAGTGACATAGATTCATCAATACTTAGGAAGAATTAATTTTATAATTTCTCATTGAGGTATTTATTGCGTGGTCAGAAAGAACTTATATATTTCTTGTTTAGCAAAATTCTTCATAAAAAAACATTTTTCATTTTCCTGATGATCCCATAAATACTTAATATTGTAAAATAGTAATTAGTTTAGTTTCTTGTATTGATACAATATTATTGGCTTATTATTATACATAATTAGTAGTTAGTAAGTGGGAAAAATTGATTAATTCATAAAAATTCACGGATAAAATTATTCATTTCTAGTAATGTAGAAAAATATTAAATATTTCGATCAAGTCCACTCAACTTTTGTATAATTCGAAGAACATTTGATTGAAGTTGACATCACACACTGAAAATTAAAATACAAAATGAATGAACAATTAATTGTTCTAAAAAATATATTGATAGATTTTTATACTAAAATTTTCATAAAACTTTTTCAATGAAATCTGTGAATGAAAACATCAATTTTTGGCAATCATTACCAGTTCTCCAGGAGCTGGTCATAATCGACTGAAACTCTAGATATTTTTGCCATGAATGTAAATACTGCACATTTATATAATGGGATAAATGAAAATATATTTGTAATTTAAATCCCAATATTTATTTAAACATTAACAATGTTTTAATAATTTATTTTGTTTTCCATCATCAACACTATTTCTGACTTTGGCTAGTGATGACGAGTTGTAATTAAAATAACAGTGTGGAAAATTTGCTTCTAATGGAGTTAATATTTTAAGGTGAGAACAATCAGGGAATAAAACAATTTAATTTAACAAAAATCTTGTTTTCTTTTATGAAACATATTGAAATTCTTAAATATTTATTTAGAGTTATCTCCCAACTTTCCTCGAGTTGATTTTACTTTTCATCCAATTAAAATTCATAATCTCCTCTGTGGTATGTGATCAGCTCCTCCGAAGGTAATCCGGAGATATTACTCTGAACTCCCAGTGGATGATCGGCTGAAAGTGTACAATTCTACAATTAATTTTTAAACAAACCACGGTAACAATCCTGGAAACGTCTAGGTGCCCACATTTTTGTATAGAAATCTTTTAACTACCTTTCACATACAAAAATGATTTGTACAAAATATATATCATGGTATATATACAGGGTGTCCCAGAATTGCACGTCCAAACTTTAAACTTAAGTTGGGGGTGAAATTCTGGATCGAAAAGTCCTGAGCGACTTTTTGATCAGATGCACCCTCTTCAAGTTATTGAGGTTTGAAGTTGGACGAATCAGGGGCGTGGAATACCCAGTCGCACGTCGGTGAGAAAAACATGCGAGTGTAGTGGTGTCCCCACCATAGCGTACTACTCCCCTGCCGCGGCAGAAAGGGACGACTGTCGGCGGAGGGTAAGAGGAAGGGGAGGGAAATAAAAAAAATGAACACCCGCCCGCTACATAATAGTAGATTATGACATGAGGACGATAGGTGGAGGATTGTGAGAAGTGTGAAGTTGGCAGCACGAGGCGTGACAAGTCGCAGTCGAGGCGAGCCGGAGGCTTCGCCCCCCCCCAGCGAAAAACAGAAATAGATTTAATTAAAAAAAAATTATTCTTTAGAAAAATACATAAACAATATCAACTAAAGAAAACGAATCTTAACGTTTTACTTAGGTTCTATTGTCCATGGTTGTGTTCATCGAAAGAAGAAATCATACGATTGCAAAATTGATTCACCAAAAAACATTTTATAATTTGTATCAATTTAATTTTATAAAATTTTATAATATTAAAGCATTATTAATCTTTTAGTATTTCGATTACATATTTCGACACCAGTCATCTCTTTCTGCCGCCGCAAGGGAGTAGTACGGTATGGTGGGGACACCACTACACTCGCATGTTTTTCTCACCGACGTGCGACTGGGTATTCCACGCCCCTGATTCGTCCAAATTCAACCCTCAATAACTTGAAGAGGGTGCATCTGATCAAAAAGTCGCTCAGGACTTTTCGTTCCAGAATTTCACCCCCAACTTAAGTTTAAAGTTTGGACGTGCAATTCTGGGACACCCTGTATATCGGTACTAGCAGACCCGGCCACGCGTTGCTGTGGTTAAGGTTAATGTTATATTACATTGTACTGAACTATTTAGGAGGAACAGTAGGAGAACATCAGTCAGGTTCATCACCATGCTTTTTTACCTAGATGACATTGGTAAAAAAATATGGCGACCCCCATGACAGATTTTCTACTATCGTAGGCCCTTAGTACAATGAAATTAATATTTACAAAGAAAGACGTTAAAGCTGGTATAACGGCTGGTATCCCATCTTTTAAGTTGAATGAAACTGCACACGGTGTGCCAATTACATTAAAATCCGTTAAGTAGTTTAATAGTCCATCGCGGACAAACAACGTGATACGGTTGTCAGTTTCACATAGCAGCGCCATCTCTTGAGTACATACTCAACCCAATCAATGCATATCGCCATCTGTTAAAATCATTTGGAGTTAACAGATTAGAATGTTTGTGAATGTTAAATAATAGACAAAGAATTTGCAATAAAATAATACTGCGACTATAAATTAAGATGTAAGCTATTCCATCTTTTAAGTTGAATCAAACTGCACACGGTGTGCAAATTTCATTAAAATTGGTTGAGTAGTTTAAGAGTCCATCGCGGACAAACAACGTGACACGTAATATATATATATATATATATATATATATATATATATATATATATATATATTTATAGATATACATGCACACGCATGCATGTTGTGTGTAAATGCATGTTTTTATATATCTATATATATATATATAAATTACGTGTCACGTTGTTTGTCCGCCGTGGACTCTTAAACTATTCAACCGATTTTAATGAAATTTGCACACCGTGTGCAGGTGGATTCAACTTAAAAGATGGGATAGCTTAAATCTTAGTTTATAGTCGCAATATTATTTTATTGCAAATTTGTCTGTTATTTGACATTCACACACATTCTAATCTGTTAAATCCAAATGATTTTAACAGATGGCGATCTCTATTAACTGGGTTGAGTAAGTAATCCATAGATGGCGCTGCTATGTGAAACCTACAAACGTATCGCGTTGTTTGTCCGCGAACTACATCACCGATTTTAATGAAATTTGCACTCCGTGTGCAGTTTTATTCAACTTAAAAGATGGAATAGCTTACATCTTAATTTATAGTCACAGTATTATTTTATTGCAAATTATTTGTCTATTATTTGACATTCACAAACATTCTAATCTGTTAACTCAAAATGATTTTAACAGATGGCGATATGCATTGACTGGGTTGAGTATGTACTCAAGAGATGGCGCTGCTATGTGAAACTTACAACCGTATAACGTTGTTTGTCCGCGATGGACTCTTAAACTACTTAACGGATTTTAATGTAATTGGCACACCGTGTGCAGATTGATTCAACTTAAAAGATGGGATACCAGCTGTTATACCAGCTTTAACGTCTTTCTTTGTAAATATTAATTTCATTGTACTAAGAGCCTACGATAGTAGAAAATCTGTCATGGAGGTCGCCATATTTTTTTACAAATGGCATCTAGGTAAAAAAGCATGGTGATTACCCTGACTGATGTTCTCCTACCGTTCCTCGTAAATAGTTCAGTACAATATAATATAACAAAAACCTTAGCCCCAGAAACGCGTGGTCGGGCCTGCTAGTTTCTTTTATAAAAATTTCTTGAGGGATTGGCGTAGCCTCTGGGGGATCAGGATCATATAAAATACAAAAATAGTCACTCTTTTGTAGAGATCTCGAAGTTGATAGTATAAAAGTCGTTTACTGAGGGTGATAGACTTATCTGGCTTGGGAGTAGAGATTGGGGTGTCATGTTAAGTCGGCCAAAGCTCGCTACCCAGGCCTTTCGCTCCAGGTGACGTTCAAGTCGTAGAAGTCCTTCACTTTCTCCCTCAGTAGCGAATCATAGCGTTTGTTGAGCTCACTGGGGTTCTACATGACCATTTTTAATTTTGCAGAGTATATTTTGAGAACTTAATATATTGAATAATTAATACGATTTCCGAAGGTCTAATTGGGTTTTCCCTTGCTTTGGGTAAATTGCCTGGGTCATTAAATGAATAATGAATATTCCCACATTATTCAGAATTTTTTCTCCTGTTTTCACTGAAAATTTTCATTGTCCTAATGTCTGGTAAAATTTTTTGGAATAATGACTGGTCCATGCTGTCTCCAGCATGACTAATCGACAATTGACAATTAACGATAAGGAAAAATTATGCATTTCCTTGAGTGTACCCCTGACGTCTTAATTAATTGTTCACGTTTCCACCTGAATTGATGAAATTTGGGCGATGATATCGAATATTTTCTACGTATTTATAAGGATAAAAAAAATGATTAAAAATCATTGAATATCACTTTATCGATCCCCAGTGATTGACGATTGATGACTTTTCGTTTTGCCTCACTCTGCCGTTATTATTAAATTATCTTATTATTAAAATTTATCACAAGACACGACATAAATATTACTAAAACTACATGTCTCAAATGTAAAAAGTATAAATAAATATATCAATAAATGTTGAATATATTCAATATTTATTTATGTTGAACACATATTTTTTATTTTACTATATTTGATATTGATTAGTTATTTTATGATGAATATTAGTAAAATAATTATTTGACTAAGATTATTTGAGATGTAACAATGAGCCTTTCAACAAATTCTTCTTAAACGAATTGTTCAAACGTATCAATCAATCTATCATTCAATATAATATCTGGGGGCTTCGTTTAGCGTTCGGACTTTTATTACTATTCTTCGAAATCAAATCGGTCAATGATGCGCCTTCCATCTTAAACAATTTTTATTGATAAAATTATCGAGCCGTTAATTGTTAAAAAATACTGTTCCGTCACGCTTTTTTTGACCACGTGAAAAGCTGTCAAAATTAAAGAAATTTTCATGTCAACTGTAAAACAAACAATTTCAAACATCATGTCATCATTTTGCAGGAATTTTTTAAACTTATTCACTATAACAATTTAAAAAAAATCTCCAGTAAATATTTTACATGACAACACCTTTAAGGTAAATCCAATATAAAATTCTCTACGTTAATTTTATTTTCAATAATAAAAAATATTTACTTCTGTGACCACCGGCGATGAAAAATTATTTGATATAATTAACAATATAATAATGACCAGTAGAATCATTAGACACATTCGTCTTAATCTATAAATTTACAGGTGGAGGGGGCAGGCCTAGTGTCTCGCCATATTGTCGGGCTCCGGATTATTCGGAAGTATATGGCCCCTCGGATGGGGTCGTCCCCACTCTAATCCCCAACAGGTGACCTTCCTCATAATGACCTATTCAACGTCTCTGATTGGTTCCACTTGTCCAAAAATTTGGACAAGTGGAGGGAATAGTCAGGTCTATCGAACTGGCAATTTTGAAAATCATGTCAGATTCGCTTCATCTTCGGTCGTGAGCTTATACCCGCTCGTTTGTATCTTGAATCGTTTGAAAAACAGTAAACAACGAAGTTCGTGTTTTGAACGAAAATTGACCAAGTGAACATTGTCTACTGAATTCTTGTGGAGTATCTTGCTCTGTTTAACTTGTTGGTTGAGTCGTCGTGTGAGTGAGAAAACTATACTCGTGTTGGAAACGCCAGTGCAAAGTGTAAGTTGATATTTTACCAAGTTGTAGAGTTCAAGATTTTAATATTGTTAGATGTTTATATTCTTGAATTAATTTGTTAAAAAGCTAGTTATTATAACGTCTTGTTGGGAAATAATTCCTATTCAGAAGTGTTGAGTTGATTTTTGAGGGGTGGAAAGTCCTTTTTGAGGGAAATAAATTGTTGGAAGTAGAGTTATGGTGGGGTAAATGATCAAACAGTGATTGAATGTTCAAAGAAAATAGTGTTAATTGTGTTGTTCAGGTGGAAAATGGATACTGCAAGGGCTTTTGGAGATAACTTGCACGATGGATCGTCTGCTGGCCTTCCGAGTGAACAGGACCTGGTGAACATCGGATCGAGGAAGAACTTTGGAATTATTGGTATGTATCAATAAAAGTAATAACTAAATTAATAATGCGACAGCTGAATTAGTTTACTCGTCATATTTCGGGACAGATTAATTTTTAAATCAATACAGAGAATTCCGCGGATTGTTGATTATTTTTCTATTCGTTTGAGCTTTTGTCGTTTTTTTTATTTGTCAGATTATTTGCGCAACGGGAAATAATTTGATAATAATTCCATAGTTTATTATAAATATTTATTTGATTATTTTTGAACATTCAGATTAATTAGTTTCATCGTAACATTTCGTTTTGAATTTTCTAGAAAATCTCATTACTAATGATAAAATCTGATAAATTTATCGCGAGTTCCGTAGCTAAAATCGATAGTTTTCTTGATATTTTAGAATCTTCAGACGGCGATGTCGTCCAGGCTTCCGCTTCGAGCAAAAGGTGTTATAATTACGTCGCTAAACCGGAAGAGACCGGAACTACAACTTTTGATAATCCTTCGGTTATGGTTAAACGGCGTAGAGGATCTGGTTCTCTCTCAATCCCAATGACCCGGGGTGGCTCCCTTCTGGAGGAATCCTCCGCTTCTCGCCACGTGACTTCGAACGTCGTCCATACAATAATGCAAAATATGGACTTTACTCGTGGCAAGGGCCTGGGTAAGAAAAATCATTTTATCGCTGAGCCCATTCAGGCTTCTTTGCATAAGGGTCGACGAGGTTTGGGTCATAGTAACCAAGCTCTGATCAAAGCCATTGGGAAATGGGATCCATCCCAAGAAATCATAAGCGTTAGGGAGAAAATCTACTGGTTGAGAAATGATCAGGAACCACCAATAGCAGAGGATTTCAGGGGTTGGATGCGCAGGGCTCCCTGGAAAAAGACCATTGATGATGAAACTTTATTTTGCGAGCCCCAGATCCTTCACCAGGTCATAAGCTCGAAGAGCATTTTCGATGGTTTAGAAAAATCTGAAATACAAAGGGCGAGGATTCATTCGAATCCCTTTGAAACAATCAGAGGTGTATTTTTTCTTAATCGAGATGCTGTAAAAATGGCTAATATTGACAGAGCCTGCAATTTCATGTTCACTAATCCAACAACGGCAAATCCAAATGAGATCCTCTACTTCGCCGACGTATGCGCCGGTCCTGGAGGATTCAGTGAATATGTCCTGTGGAGGAGGAAGTGGCATGCAAAGGGCTTTGGATTCACCCTGAGGGGCTCCAACGACTTTCAATTACATAACTTTTACGCTGGACCACCAGAAACTTTTCATCCTTTTTATGGACCCAAGGGTGATGGTAATATTTATGATCTGGAGAATCAACTCGCCTATCAACAACTTATCATGAATCATACCCAAGGACAGGGTGTTCACTTCATGATGGCTGATGGAGGATTTTCGGTTGAGGGAATAGAAAGTATTCAGGAGATTTTGTCGAAACAGTTATACTTGTGCCAATGCCTGGTGGCCCTTAAGATTGTGCGGACAGGTGGACACTTTGTTACTAAATTGTTCGATCTGTTCACACCATTCAGCGTGGGATTGATTTACTTGCTATACAGATGCTTTGAAAAAATATCAATTTTCAAGCCGAATACATCTAGACCTGGCAACTCTGAAAGGTGTGTATTGTCTAATTTTTACAATATAAAATACATTTTTTTTTTTTGTAAATTTTCCAATAATTTCATTAATTTTTCTTTCTCGTGTTCTAGGTACTTGATTTGCGAGAAGAAGAAGAGTGAAATTGAGGCTGTGATCAACTATCTTTCATATGCTAGGGAAGTTCTTCTGAGGGCTGACGGGAACGGCGATATCAGGGAATTGGTACCTGTGGAGTTGCTCCAAGATGCCGATAGCTTCTACAACTATATTTGTAGTTCCAACAACGATCTGGGAAGGAAACAAGTGATGGGACTCTTGAAGATCGCTGCCTTTGCCGAGAATCGGAACCTCTCTGAGCCGAAGCAGACGCAGATGAAGAAGGAGTGTCTTGAATATTGGCATCTACCGGACCAGACTAGAATAGTCCCCATGCTCTTGAAACCAGAGGAGAGACTTCGTTCAATCGTCGTCGAATCTGTTGTAAAGTACCTGAGCGCTCCTCCCATGATTTTGACTTCTAAGAATGTGACAACGACTATCCTGGAAAATCCCTGTGATTGGTATGCAGTACTCTGTGGATCGGATGCCAGTGGAACAACACCTAGCAAACAATTGACTTTCTACTTGGGTATGGGAAGAACCAATGTCTTTAGGTTGGTGAAGAATACCTGGGAGAGGGCCGACAATATTGAACTGCCTCCTAATACATTTGTTTATGCTGAACTGGTGGAGGAGATGAGAGGACTGGAAAATAATATCCGGAGAACTGAAGCATTGCATATTGTCGATGCGTATCTCCTGGGAGGAGAGGATGTCAGCAGAAATTCACTTCCAGAAAGGTATGTTTTGGACTTTTTACAAAATTTTATACGGACGTTTAAAAATAATTTTCTAATCTATTTGAAATCATCGTGTTTTTAGGTATGCTCTCATCAATAAATTCTGTGAGTCTCTGTGGAAGCCCAATAACTCTGCATATTGTCCAGTTCGTGCCAAGGAATTGCATCCTCTGGATCGTGAGTTACCCATGAAACTTCATGTACAACCGTGTACATTGATAAACAAGAAGAAATTATTAGTACATTATCTACAAGATTCATACCCGAGGAGGACACGCCCCGATAACGATCCACTATCCTTTGTACCAAATAGTGTGGTATTCTTGAAGACAACTAGTGCACCCTGGACACGAATTATCAGTAGGAAAACTAGCCATCATTATTACTTCAATTCTATGACGAATGAAAATTTTTATGCTAATCGTCGACCAGAATCAGCTTGTGCTAGCTTCCTCGAGACATTTGTCACTCGAGTGCAGTGGCATTGGCCGGGGGATTCATCTCTTTCAATTAATTATATATACCATAATGTAAAACAGAAGTGCCCTGTTTATATACCGGAAGATTAGTGACATAGATTCATCAATACTTAGGAAGAATTAATTTTATAATTTCTCATTGAGGTATTTATTGCGTGGTCAGAAAGAACTTATATATTTCTTGTTTAGCAAAATTCTTCATAAAAAAACATTTTTCATTTTCCTGATGATCCCATAAATACTTAATATTGTAAAATAGTAATTAGTTTAGTTTCTTGTATTGATACAATATTATTGGCTTATTATTATACATAATTAGTAGTTAGTAAGTGGGAAAAATTGATTAATTCATAAAAATTCACGGATAAAATTATTCATTTCTAGTAATGTAGAAAAATATTAAATATTTCGATCAAGTCCACTCAACTTTTGTATAATTCGAAGAACATTTGATTGAAGTTGACATCACACACTGAAAATTAAAATACAAAATGAATGAACAATTAATTGTTCTAAAAAATATATTGATAGATTTTTATACTAAAATTTTCATAAAACTTTTTCAATGAAATCTGTGAATGAAAACATCAATTTTTGGCAATCATTACCAGTTCTCCAGGAGCTGGTCATAATCGACTGAAACTCTAGATATTTTTGCCATGAATGTAAATACTGCACATTTATATAATGGGATAAATGAAAATATATTTGTAATTTAAATCCCAATATTTATTTAAACATTAACATTGCTTTAATAATTTATTTTGTTTTCCATCATCAACACTATTTCTGACTTTGGCTAGTGATGACGAGTTGTAATTAAAATAACAGTGTGGAAAATTTGCTTCTAATGGAGTTAATATTTTAAGGTGAGAACAATCAGGGAATAAAACAATTTAATTTAACAAAAATCTTGTTTTCTTTTATGAAACATATTGAAATTCTTAAATATTTATTTAGAGTTATCTCCCAACTTTCCTCGAGTTGATTTTACTTTTCATCCAATTAAAATTCATAATCTCCTCTGTGGTATGTGATCAGCTCCTCCGAAGGTAATCCGGAGATATTACTCTGAACTCCCAGTGGATGATCGGCTGAAAGTGTACAATTCTACAACTAATTTTTAAACAAACCACGGTAACAATCCTGGAAACGTCTAGGTGCCCACATTTTTGTATAGAAATCTTTTAACTACCTTTCACATACAAAAATGATTTGTACAAAATATATATCATGGTATATATACAGGGTGTCCCAGAATTGCACGTCCAAACTTTAAACTTAAGTTGGGGGTGAAATTCTGGATCGAAAAGTCCTGAGCGACTTTTTGATCAGATGCACCCTCTTCAAGTTATTGAGGGTTGAAGTTGGACGAATCAGGGGCGTGGAATACCCAGTCGCACGTCGGTGAGAAAAACATGCGAGTGTAGTGGTGTCCCCACCATACCGTACTACTCCCCTGCCGCGGCAGAAAGGGACGACTGGCGGCGGAGGGGAAGAGGAAGGGGAGGGAAATAAAAAAAATGAACACCCGCCCGCTACATAATAGTAGATTATGACATGAGGACGATAGGTGGAGGATTGTGAGAAGTGTGAAGTTGGCAGCACGAGGCGTGACAAGTCGCAGTCGAGGCGAGCCGGAGGCTTCGCCCCCCCCCCCCCCAGCGAAAAACAGAAATAGACTTAATTAAAAAAAAATTATTCTTTAGAAAAATACATAAACAATATCAACTAAAGAAAACGAATCTTAACGTTTTACTTAGGTTCTATTGTCCATGGTTGTGTTCATCGAAAGAAAAAATCATACGATTGCAAAATTGATTCACCAAAAAACATTTTATAATTTGTCTCAATTTAATTTTATAAAATTTTATAATATTAAAGCATTATTAATCTTTTAGTATTTCGATTACATATTTCGACACCAGTCATCTCTTTCTGCCGCCGCAAGGGAGTAGTACGGTATGGTGGGGACACCACTACACTCGCATGTTTTTCTCACCGACGTGCGACTGGGTATTCCACGCCCCTGATTCGTCCAACTTCAACCCTCAATAACTTGAAGAGGGTGCATCTGATCAAAAAGTCGCTCAGGACTTTTCGATCCAGAATTTCACCCCCAACTTAAGTTTAAAGTTTGGACGTGCAATTCTGGGACACCCTGTATATCGGTACTAGCAGACCCGGCCACGCGTTGCTGTGGTTAAGGTTAATGTTATATTACATTGTACTGAACTATTTAGGAGGAACAGTAGGAGAACATCAGTCAGGTTCATCACCATGCTTTTTTACCTAGATGACATTGGTAAAAAAATATGGCGACCCCCATGACAGATTTTCTACTATCGTAGGCCCTTAGTACAATGAAATTAATATTTACAAAGAAAGACGTTAAAGCTGGTATAACAGCTGGTATCCCATCTTTTAAGTTGAATGAAACTGCACACGGTGTGCCAATTACATTAAAATCCGTTAAGTAGTTTAATAGTCCATCGCGGACAAACAACGTGATACGGTTGTCAGTTTATAGTGTTTCTTTGGGTTTCACTATATATAATAATAATGCACTAAAGGATTATGACAAACTAGATATTTATTGTACATCTAACTTAGGCAACACAAAAGGTAAGTAGTCTTAGGAATACAAAGGGGTCCAGTATCCACTATAGCTGTGGCGTAGTTACTTGAGTATCGATAAGGCAGACACCCAGCGCTAGCAGTCAAGTCGGGGAGATAGTTGCTGCTTCCGACGTTGGCGCTTGGGTGTCACGATTGTGGCAGGAGTCGAAGTTACCGACGGTCGAGCTGCCACATCCACTCCCCCCCCAGTGACCTGACTGGGAGAGTTAGGGAATGATACAGTCTTCTTTGGTCGTATGTAGGTCTTTAGGGGTGGGTCCATGGTAGTGGACCGGTGCCCCTCAGGTACATGAGCTGGCTCTGGCACTGGCTGATGGTCTAGGGGTGCCGAGTCGTCTTTGGTGATGAAGGCGGGCTTCAACCGCTCCACTGATACGGCTTTCTCAGTGCCGTTGATGAGAATGATGAACACTCGGTCGTCCACGCGCTTGACAACCTGGTAGGGTCCAGCATATGGGTGCTCCAGTCAAAGGCTTTCGCTACTGCCTCACCATGATCGACAGGTTCTCGCGCTGGCCAGTAGCGGTACCCCTCATCAACATGGAAGCCGACACAGTGGCTACAGCCTTTTATGGACACTGGATCGCGCAATTCGGGACTCCTCTCACGATCTCCACCGACCAGGGCAGTCAATTTGAATCACAACTCTTCACTGCCCTAGCCAGCATCACGTCGGGGTCACCAATTATAGTGTTTCTTTGGGTTTCACTATATATAATAATAATGCACTAAAGGATTATGACAAACTAGATATTTATTGTACATCTAACTTAGGCAACACAAAAGGTAAGTAGTCTTAGGAATACAAAGGGGTCCAGTATCCACTATAGCTGTGGCGTAGTTACTTGAGTATCGATAAGGCAGACACCCAGCGCTAGCAGTCAAGTCGGGGAGATAGTTGCTGCTTCCGACGTTGGCGCTTGGGTGTCACGATTGTGGCAGGAGTCGAAGTTACCGACGGTCGAGCTGCCACAAGTTTCACATAGCAGCGCCATCTCTTGAGTACATACTCAACCCAATCAATGCATATCGCCATCTGTTAAAATCATTTGGAGTTAACAGATTAGAATGTTTGTGAATGTCAAATAATAGACAAAGAATTTGCAATAAAATAATACTGCGACTATAAATTAAGATGTAAGCTATTCCATCTTTTAAGTTGAATCAAACTGCACACGGTGTGCAAATTTCATTAAAATTGGTTGAGTAGTTTAAGAGTCCATCGCGGACAAACAACGTGACACGTAATATATATATATATATATATATATATATATATATATATATATATATATATATCTATAGATATACATGCACACGCATGCATGTTGTGTGTAAATGCATGTTTTTATATATCTATATATATATATATATAAATTACGTGTCACGTTGTTTGTCCGCCGTGGACTCTTAAACTATTCAACCGATTTTAATGAAATTTGCACACCGTGTGCAGGTGGATTCAACTTAAAAGATGGGATAGCTTAAATCTTAGTTTATAGTCGCAATATTATTTTATTGCAAATTTGTCTGTTATTTGACATTCACACACATTCTAATCTGTTAAATCCAAATGATTTTAACAGATGGCGATCTCTATTAACTGGGTTGAGTAAGTAATCCATAGATGGCGCTGCTATGTGAAACCTACAAACGTATCCCGTTGTTTGTCCGCGAACTACATCACCGATTTTAATGAAATTTGCACTCCGTGTGCAGTTTTATTCAACTTAAAAGATGGAATAGCTTACATCTTAATTTATAGTCACAGTATTATTTTATTGCAAATTATTTGTCTATTATTTGACATTCACAAACATTCTAATCTGTTAACTCAAAATGATTTTAACAGATGGCGATATGCATTGACTGGGTTGAGTATATACTCAAGAGATGGCGCTGCTATGTGAAACTTACAACCGTATAACGTTGTTTGTCCGCGATGGACTCTTAAACTACTTAACGGATTTTAATGTAATTGGCACACCGTGTGCAGATTGATTCAACTTAAAAGATGGGATACCAGCTGTTATACCAGCTTTAACGTCTTTCTTTGTAAATATTAATTTCATTGTACTAAGAGCCTACGATAGTAGAAAATCTGTCATGGAGGTCGCCATATTTTTTTACAAATGGCATCTAGGTAAAAAAGCATGGTGATTACCCTGACTGATGTTCTCCTACCGTTCCTCGTAAATAGTTCAGTACAATGTAATATAACAAAAACCTTAGCCCCAGAAACGCGTGGTCGGGCCTGCTAGTTTCTTTTATAAAAATTTCTTGAGGGATTGGCGTAGCCTCTGGGGGATCAGGATCATATAAAATACAAAAATAGTCACTCTTTTGTAGAGATCTCGAAGTTGATAGTATAAAAGTCGTTTACTGAGGGTGATAGACTTATCTGGCTTGGGAGTAGAGATTGGGGTGTCATGTTAAGTCGGCCAAAGCTCGCTACCCAGGCCTTTCGCCCCAGGTGACGTTCAAGTCGTAGAAGTCCTTCACTTTCTCCCTCAGTAGCGAATCATAGCGTTTGTTGAGCTCACTGGGGTTCTACATGACCATTTTTAATTTTGCAGAGTATATTTTGAGAACTTAATATATTGAATAATTAATACGATTTCCGAAGGTCTAATTGGGTTTTCCCTTGCTTTGGGTAAATTGCCTGGGTCATTAAAGGAATAATGAATATTCCCACATTATTCAGAATTTTTTCTCCTGTTTTCACTGAAAATTTTCATTGTCCTAATGTCTGGTAAAATTTTTTGGAATAATGACTGGTCCATGCTGTCTCCAGCATGACTAATCGACAATTGACAATTAACGATAAGGAAAAATTATGCATTTCCTTGAGTGTACCCCTGACGTCTTAATTAATTGTTCACGTTTCCACCTGAATTGATGAAATTTGGGCGATGATATCGAATATTTTCTACGTATTTATAAGGATAAAAAAAATGATTAAAAATCATTGAATATCACTTTATCGATCCCCAGTGATTGACGATTGATGACTTTTCGTTTTGCCTCACTCTGCCGTTATTATTAAATTATCTTATTATTAAAATTTATCACAAGACACGACATAAATATTACTAAAACTACATGTCTCAAATGTAAAAAGTATAAATAAATATATCAATAAATGTTGAATATATTCAATATTTATTTATGTTGAACACATATTTTTTATTTTACTATATTTGATATTGATTAGTTATTTTATGATGAATATTAGTAA
>NW_026974058.1:17500-18628 GCF_034640455.1 Diachasmimorpha longicaudata | reverse complement strand
CACTCACGTGTGATATTATTTTAATTTAAATTTAAATTTATATAAATGTTTAAATTAAAAAATATAGGTATTTTAATTTAAATAAAATTTAAATTTATATAGTTATTTAAATTAAAAATATAGGTATTTTAATTTAAATTAAATTTAAATTTTAATAAATTCATATAAATATTTAAATTAAAAATTTAAGTATTTTAATTTAAATTAAATTTAAATTTTAATAAATTTATATAAATTTAAATTAAAATTATAAAATTTAAATTTTAATAAATTCATATAAATATTTAAGTTAAAAATTTAGGTATTTTAATTTAAATTAAAAATTATAAGTATTTTAATTTAAATTTAAATTTATATAAATGTTTAAATTAAAAAATATAGGTATTTTAATTTAAATTAAATTTAAATTTTAATAAATTTATATAAATATTTAAATTAAAAATATATTTTAATTTAAATTAAATTTAAATTTTTATAAATTTATATAAATATTTAAATTAAAATTTATAGGTATTTTAATTTAAATTAAATTTAAATTTTAATAAATTTATATAAATATTTAAATTAAAATATATTTTAATTTAAATTAAATTTAAATTTTTATAAATTTATATAAATATTTAAATTAAAATTTATAGGTATTTTAATTTAAATTAAATTTAAATTTTAATAAATTTATATAAATATTTAAATTAAAATATATTTTAATTTAAATTAAATTTAAATTTTTATAAATTTATATAAATATTTAAATTAAAATTTATAGGTATTTTAATTTAAATTAAATTTAAATTTTAATAAATTTATATAAATATTTAAATTAAAAATATATTTTAATTTAAATCAAATTTAAATTTTATTATATAAATATTTAAATTGAAAGTTATATTTTAATTTAAATTTATATAAGTATTTAAATTAAAAATTATAAAAATTTAAATTTTAATAAATTTATATAAATATTTAAATTAAAAATATAGGTATTTTAATTTAAATTAAATTTAAATTTTAATAAATTTATATAAATTTAAATTAAAAATTATAAAAATTTAAATTTTAATAAATTTATATAAATATTTAAGTTAAAAATTTAGGTATTTTAATTTAAATTAAAAATTATAAGTATTT
>NW_026974058.1:0-10000 GCF_034640455.1 Diachasmimorpha longicaudata | reverse complement strand
GATTTTATTTAAAAATTTAAAATCAATATAGGTTGATTTTATTTAAAAATTTAAAATCAATATAGGTTGATTTTATTTAAAAAAATTTAAATTTTAAATTTTAAAATACCTTTTTTAAATTAATTGAAATTCTAATCAAATTAAAAATTTTAATTTAATTAAAATTTTTACATAAATTTAAAATCAGTATAGGTTGATTTTATTTAAAAATTTAAAATCAATATAGGTTGATTTTATTTAAAAATTTAAAATCAATATAGGTTGATTTTATTTAAAAAAATTTAAATTTTAAATTTTAAAATACCTTTTTTAAATTAATTGAAATTCTAATCAAATTAAAAATTTTAATTTAATTAAAATTTTTACATAAATTTAAAATCAATATAGGTTGATTTTATTTAAAAATTTAAAATCAATATAGGTTGATTTTATTTAAAAATTTAAAATCAATATAGGTTGATTTTATTTAAAAATTTAAAATTAAGGTTTATTTTATTTAAAAATTTAAAATTAATATAGGTTGATTTTATTTAAAAATTTAAAATTAAGGTTTATTTTATTTAAAAATTTAAAATTAATATAGGTTAATTTTATTTAAAAATTTAAAATCAATATAGGTTGATTTTATTTAAAAATTTAAAATCAATATAGGTTGATTTTATTTAAAAATTTAAAATCAATATAGGTTGATTTTATTTAAAAATTTAAAATCAATATAGGTTGATTTTATTTAAAAAAATTTAAATTTTAAATTTTAAAATACCTTTTTTAAATTAATTGAAATTCTAATCAAATTAAAAATTTTAATTTAATTAAAATTTTTACATAAATTTAAAATCAGTATAGGTTGATTTTATTTAAAAATTTAAAATCAATATAGGTTGATTTTATTTAAAAATTTAAAATCAATATAGGTTGATTTTATTTAAAAAAATTTAAATTTTAAATTTTAAAATACCTTTTTTAAATTAATTGAAATTCTAATCAAATTAAAAATTTTAATTAAATTAAAATTTTTACATAAATTTAAAATCAGTATAGGTTGATTTTATTTAAAAATTTAAAATCAATATAGGTTGATTTTATTTAAAAATTTAAAATTAAGGTTTATTTTATTTAAAAATTTAAAATCAATATAGGTTTATTTTATTTAAAAATTTAAAATCAATATAGGTTGATTTTATTTAAAAATTTAAAATTAAGGTTATATCACACGTGAGTGTAAAATCAATATAGGTTTTTTATTTAAAAATTTAAAATCAATATAGGTTGATTTTATTTAAAAATTTAAAATCAATATAGGTTGATTTTATTTAAAAATTTAAAATTAAGGTTGATTTTATTTAAAAATTTAAAATCAATATAGGTTTATTTTATTTAAAAATTTAAAATTAAGGTTTATTTTATTTAAAAATTTAAAATCAATATAGGTTGATTTTATTTAAAAAAATTTAAATTTTAAATTTTAAAATACCTTTTTTAAATTAATTGAAATTCTAATCAAATTAAAAATTTTAATTAAATTAAAATTTTTACATAAATTTAAAATCAGTATAGGTTGATTTTATTTAAAAATTAGATTAATATAAAATTTTATTTAAAAAAATTGTAAATTTGTAATTTAATTTAAAATTTAATTTAAAAATTTAATTTAAAAATTTAATTTAAAAATTTAATTTAAAATTTTAAATTAAAATTTTAATTTTAATTAAATAAAATTAAAATTATATTTAATAGTTTTATCTATTTCTAAAAATATCAAAAATTTTTATGCTTATAACATTAAAATATAATTATTTAAAAATAATTTGAAATTATTTTTTTTTGATTTATATAAAAAAATATAATTGATTTTATATCTTTATTTTATTAATAAGTTCTTTAATTTTATTATTTTTAAATAATTATTTTTCAATGTGAATTTTTATAGAAATGAATTTATTAGCTTTTATTGTTTTAATAATTATTAATAGAAATTATGTAGGGGATAAATCTATAAAATATTATTTATTAAATAGGTTTAGTTCAATAATTTTTTTATTTTTTATAAATTTGAATTTATTATTTAATAATTATTATTTTTTATTAATTATAAATTTAATAATATTAATAAAATTAGGAGTTTTTCCATTTCAATTTTGGTTTATTGATATGTTAATTAATTTAGATTGAATAATATGTTTTATTTTAATTGTTTGACAAAAACTAATTCCAATAATAATTTTAATTTATATTTATATAATTAATTTTTTATTATTAATTTTAGTTTTAAGAGGATTATTTAGAATTTTAATAATTTTTAATCAAATTCTTTTAAAAAAAATTTTAGGTTATTCTTCATTAAATCATATATCTTGGATATTATTATCTTTAATAATTAGAATTAATGTATTTTTAATTTATTATTTAAGATATTTAATTATAAATTTTTTAATTATATATTATTTTTGAAAATTAAAGTTAGAAGAAATTAGTGATTTATTTTTTGTTAATAATATATTTATATATTTTTTTTTATTTATAATAATATCATTAGGGGGTATCCCCCCTTTTTTTGGATTTTTTATAAAATGATTTTTTATTATAAATTTAAATATGTTTAATTTTTTTATTTTACTAATATTAATTTTTTATTCATTAATTTATTTATTTTATTATTTGCGATTAGGGTTTAATTTTATAATATTAAATTATTTAATAATAAATTTAAGGTTATTTTTTTTTTTAAAAGAAAAAAATTTTAATATTTTTATTATTATAAATTTATATATTGTATTAGGTTTATTAATATTTTTATAATAAAAATTTTAAGTTAATTTTAAACTATAAATTTTCAAAATTTAAAATATAATTTAAAATTATAAATTTTATATATTAAGATAGTAAAGAAGAATTTTTTTTCTTTTAAATAAATTTACAATTTATTACTTAAATCAGACACTTTACTAAAATTTTATATTTTTATATAATTTTAAATTTGCAATTTAATGTTTTATTTAAACTAAAAATTAATAAATGATAAAATGAATATTTTCTACAAATCATAAGGATATTGGTGTTTTATATTTTATTTTTGGAATTTGATCTGGTATAGTTGGTTTATCTATAAGAATAATTATTCGTTTAGAATTGGGGGTTACTGGTAGTGTTTTAATAAGAGATCAACTTTATAATAGAATGGTAACTGCTCATGCTTTTGTTATAATTTTTTTTATAGTTATACCTATTATAATTGGAGGATTTGGTAATTGATTAGTTCCTTTAATATTAGGAGCTCCAGATATAGCTTTTCCTCGTATAAATAATATGAGATTTTGGTTGTTAGTTCCTTCTTTAATTTTATTGGTATTAAGGGGGGTATTAAATTTAGGTGTTGGTACTGGATGAACAGTATACCCTCCATTATCTTCAATAATAGGTCATAGGGGGTGTTCAGTGGATTTAGCTATTTTTTCTTTACATTTAGCTGGGGCTTCATCAATTATAGGGGCTATTAATTTTATTACAACTATTTTAAATATAAGATTTTATTTAATTAAATTAGATCAATTAAGTTTATTAGTTTGATCAATTTTAATTACTGCTATTTTGTTATTATTATCTTTACCTGTTTTAGCTGGTGCAATTACTATATTATTAACAGATCGTAATTTAAATACAACTTTTTTTGATTTTTCTGGTGGGGGGGATCCTGTTTTATATCAACATTTATTTTGATTTTTTGGTCATCCTGAAGTTTATATTTTAATTTTACCTGGATTTGGTATTATTTCTCATATTATTTATAATGAAAGAGGTAAAAAAGAAACATTTGGTTCATTAGGTATAATTTATGCTATATTAACTATTGGATTTTTAGGTTTTATTGTCTGAGCTCATCATATATTTACTATTGGTATAGATGTTGATACACGAGCTTATTTTACTTCAGCTACAATAATTATTGCTGTTCCTACTGGTATTAAGGTATTTAGGTGATTAGCTTCTTTAAGTGGGGTAAAAATTAATTTAAATTTAAGTATATATTGATCCATTGGTTTTATTATTTTATTTACTTTAGGAGGTTTAACTGGTATTATTTTATCTAATTCTTCAGTTGATATTATTTTGCATGATACATATTATGTTGTTGCTCATTTTCATTATGTATTATCTATAGGGGCTGTATTTGCTATTATAGCTGGTTTTATTTATTGATACCCTTTATTTTTAGGGTTAATTATACATGATAAAATATTAAAAATTCAGTTTTTTTTAATGTTTATAGGGGTAAATTTAACTTTTTTTCCCCAACATTTTTTAGGTATAAGAGGGATACCTCGTCGTTATTCAGATTATCCAGATATATATATATCTTGAAATATTGTTTCTTCTTTTGGGTCTATTATAACTTTAGTAAGAATTTTATTATTTATTTATTTAGTTTGAGATAGATTTATTTCTTATCGATGTGTTATTTTTTTAAGATTTAGTAATTCTTCTATTGAATGATTTCAATATTATCCTCCTTTAATTCATTCATATATACAATTACCTTTATTAATTAATAAATTTTAATATGGCAGATTAGTGCAATGAATTTAAGATTCATAAATAAAAATTATTTTTTTATTAAAAATATATATTTGAAGAATAATAAATTTTCAAGATTATAATTCTTATATTAGTTTATTAATAATTGAATTTCATGATTATGCTTTAATAATTTTATTAATTATTATATTTTTTATTATTTATATTTTAATTTGATTTATATTTAATATTTATATTAATAAAAATATTTTACATCATCAAATATTGGAAATTATTTGAACATTAATTCCTGTTTTTATTTTATTTTTTTTAGCTGTTCCTTCTTTAAAAATTTTATATATAATTGAAGAAATGTTAAATCCTTATTTAACAATTAAAATTATTGGTCATCAATGATATTGAAGATATGAATATTCTGATTTTTATACTTTAATATTTGATTCTTTTATAATTTCAGATTATGTTGATAATAGAGTATTTCGTTTATTAGATGTTGATAATCGATTAATCTTACCTTTTAATATAAATATTCGAGGTATTGTTACATCAGTAGATGTTATTCATTCTTGGGCTATTCCAATAATAGGGGTTAAAGTTGATGCTATTCCTGGGCGTATGAATCAATGTAATATTTATATAAATCGATTAGGGGTTTATTTTGGTCAATGTTCAGAAATTTGTGGGTTAAATCATAGATTTATACCAATTGTTTTGGAAAGAGTAAATTTTGAAATATTTTTATTTTGGGTAAAAAATTTTTAAAACTTATTATTTATATTAATATTTTTAAATTGACAATTTAATGTTATGATTTAACTAAAGTTTATTTAAATAGTTTAAAAAAAATATTAATTTGTGGTATTAAAGATTTATAATTAATTTAAATTTCATTATATATCTTAATTATAAGAGTTGAATTTTTAATTCAAAAATAATAAATTAGTATTTATTTTTAATGAATTCCACAGATGTCACCTATAGATTGATTAATTTTATCTTTTTTTTTATTATTAATTTATTTATTAGGTTTAATATATTTATATTTTATAATTGAAGTTAATTTAAATAATAATTATATTTTTAAGAAAAATAATTTTTTTATTAATTGATAATGATATTAAATTTATTTTCTATTTTTGACCCTCAAGTTTTATGAATTTCAATTAATTGAGTATCTAGTTTATTAATTATTTTATTAATTCCACAAATTTATTGAATTTATAATTCTCGATTTAGGTACATATTTATGTTATTTATATATATATTGTGGTTAGAATTTAAAGTTATTTTGAAAGTTAAATTTAATTTAAATAATTTAATTTATGTAAATTTGTTATTTTTTTTTATTTTAATTAATAATTTTATAGGGTTATTTCCTTATATTTTTACTAGATCGAGACATTTAGTTTATTCAGTAATTTTTTCATTATCTATATGATTTGGGGTTATATTATTTGGTTGATTTAAAAATACAAAATTTATATTAATTCATTTAGTTCCTCAAGGTACTCCATTTTTATTAATATTTTTTATAGTATTTATTGAATTATTAAGAAGAATTATTCGTCCTTTAACTTTATCTGTTCGTTTTAGCGGCTAATATAATTGCTGGTCATTTATTGTTAGTTTTATTAAGAAGATTTGTACCTAGTAGATTTATAATATATTTAATAGTTTTATTTGTTCAAATATTATTATTATTATTAGAAACTGGAGTTTCAATTATTCAATCTTATGTTTTTGTTATTTTAATAATTTTATATTTAAAAGAAACTAATTAATTAATGAATAAATTTTTTCATCCGTATCATTTAGTTACTGAGAGTCCTTGACCTTTAATAGGTTCTTTATCTTTAATAATTTTTATAATTGGTGTTGTAAAATGATTTAATGAATTTAATAATAATTTATTATTAATTGGTAGTTTAAGATTATTATTTATTTTAATTCAATGGTGACGTGATGTAATTCGTGAAAGAACTTTACAAGGTAATCATACTTTAAAGGTTTTAAAAAGAATTCAAATTGGTATAATTTTGTTTATTTTATCTGAAGTTATATTTTTTACATCTTTTTTTTGGAGATATTTTCATATATTTTTATCTCCTAGTATTGAATTAGGTAATAATTGACCTCCTAAAGAAATTTTAGTTTTTAATCCTTATAATATTCCTTTATTAAATACTTTAATTTTATTAAGGTCTGGGGCAAGAATTACTTGATGTCATAATTTAATTTATCAAGGGTTTGATTGAAAAGGGTGTCAAGAATCAATTAATTTGACTATTTTATTAGGGGGGTTATTTATTATATTTCAATATAAAGAATATTCTGAATCATTTTTTTCTATTTCTGATTCAATCTATGGTTCTGTTTTTTTTATAATAACTGGTTTTCATGGGTTACATGTAATTATTGGTGTTTTATTTATTATTATTTCTATAAATCGATTATTAAATTTTCATTATTCAAATTTTCATCATTTTGGGTTTGAGGCGGCTTCTTGATATTGACATTTTGTAGATTTAGTATGATTATTTTTATATTTATTTATTTATTGATTATCATTTTAATATTTGTATAATATAAAAAGTATATTTAATTTCCAATTAAATTGTTTAATTAATTTAATATAAATAATTGTATTTATAATTCTTTTATTTTTAATTATTTGTTTAATTTTAATATTATTAAATTTTTTTATTTCAAAAAAAAGAATTTTAGATCGAGAAAAAAGATCTTCTTTTGAATGTGGATTTGATTCTTTAAGTTTATCTCGTTTACCATTTTCTATTCATTTTTATTTAATTGGGATTTTATTTTTAGTTTTTGATATTGAAGTAATTTTTTTATTACCTATAATTAATTTATTTAAGATTTTAGATTTTTATGTTTGAATATATTTAAGATTAGTTATTTTAATAATTTTATATTTAGGGTTAGAATTTGAAAAATTTGAAGGATCTTTAAAATGAATTTTTTAAAAGAATAATAGTTTAATTTAAAATTTTTAATTTGCATTTAAAGATATTTACTTAAATTTATTTTAAATTAAGAAATAAATATTTATATTCAATTACGGTTTGAATTTTTGATTTTAATTAATCCTTAATTGAAACCAAAAAGAGGTAAATTATTGTTAATAATTTTATTGAATTAATTTCCAATTAAAATAAGTATGAACAATAAAAATTTCTAATTTTAAAATTTTATGGTTAAAATCCATTTTTATTTTATTTATATAGTTTAATAAAAACTTTATATTTTCATTATAATAATAATATTTTATATTTATAAATTTAATATATATATATATATATATATATATATATATATATATATATATTTAAAGATATAAAATCATCTTAATATTTTCATTATTAAACTTTTTTTAAGCTATTTAAATAAATGATTATTAAAATAATATTAAAATATATTAATATTAATATTAATAAAAAAAAATTTAATTGATAAATTTTTTTAGTAAACAATAATTTTATTAAATAGATATAAAATTTTGATGAAATTAGTTCTATTCATGATGAATCTCTATATATTACTAAATAATTATTAAAATTTAATAATTTTTTGTTATTATATAAATTTGGTAAAAATCATATTATATATATCACACGTGAGTGGTAAATTATTATTTTATAAATTTTTAATTTTAATTTTGAAAGTATTATACCTTTAATTATTCCTATGATTAAGAATAAATAAATTAATAATTTTAATTTTTTAGGTAAAAAAATATTATTAAGTGATGAAAATAGTAGTCAATTTAAAATTGATCCATAAAATAAAGTTATTATTACAAGTATAATAATTGAATTATTTATTAAATTTATTGATTTATAAAAATTATAAAAATATATTTTATTTTTTATAGAAAGATAAAAAATTAGTCGAGAAGTGTAAGAAATTGTAAGCCCTATAGAAATAAATATTAAAGAAAAAATTATTCAATTAAATTGATTTATTGTAAAAGTTTCAATAATTAAATCTTTTGAATAAAATCCAGATATAAAAGGTATTCCACATAAAGATAGTGATGAAATATTAAAAATTAAATTAATATAAGGTATATTTATTTGTGTAAATGATATTATACGAATATCTTGGGTATTAAAATAATTATGAATTATAATTCCTGAACATAAAAATAATAATGATTTAAATATTGCATGAGTGATTAAGTGGAAGAATGATAATTTAGGGTAATTTATTGAAATTGTTATAATTATTAATCCTAATTGACTTAATGTTGATAGTGCAATAATTTTTTTAAGATCAAATTCTATATTAGCATTAAAATTTGCTATAAATATAGTTAAACATGATAAAATTATTATTATATATATAATTTTATTATTTATAAGATAATTAAAACGAATTAATAAATAAACTCCTGCTGTAACTAAGGTAGATGAGTGGACTAGTGATGAGATAGGGGTAGGGGCAGCTATAGCTATTGGTAATCATGAAGAAAATGGGATTTGAGCACTTTTTGTAATAGCAGCTAAAATAATAAAAATGAAAAAAGTAAAATTAATTTTTTTTATAAATAAGAAATTTCAAGACCCAAATTTTATAAATAGTCTAATTAAAATTAAAATTATAATATCCCCAATTCGATTTATTAAAATTGTAATTATACTTGAATTAAATCTTTTTTTATTTAAATAATAAGCTACTAAGCAATAAGATGATAATCCTAATCCATCTCATCCAATTAAAATTCTAATTATATTTGGTCTAATAATTATTAAAATTATTGATATTACAAAAATATTAATTAATAATATAAAACGTTTAATATGTAAATCTATTCTTATATAATTAATTCTATATAGAATAACAGTTGAAGAAATTAAAAAGATTGTTCTAAAAAATATTAATCTTATTCAATCAAAGTATATAATATAAATTATTTTTATTGAATTAATTGATATAAAATTTCATTCAATTATAATTTTAAAATTTATCAATAAAAATATAAGTGCTAGGGTTTTTGTTAATAAACTTATTAATAATAGATAAATTGATATAATAAAAAAAATTATTTTTAATAATAAATTTAGTTGAATTAATCAATATATTAAATTTTAAAAATTATAATAATATATTTATATTAAAAAATATAAAATTTAATGGTAATCAATGTATAGTAATAATTAAAAAATTTTTTATATTAATATTTTTATAGTTAAATAAAAGATTAAGTTTATTATATTGAGGTGAAGAGTATAAAAAAATTGAATAACATGTCCTAAAAAAAGATGTTATAATAATTATTAAAATTAATAATTTATTTCATTGAATTAATCTATTTAATATAAGAATTTCTCTAAATAAGTTTAAAGAAGTAGGAGCTGAAAAATTTGAGATACATAATAAAAATCATCATAGAGTTATTGATGGTGAAATATTTAATATATTTTTATTAATAATATCACACGTGAGT
>NW_026974057.1:17500-18685 GCF_034640455.1 Diachasmimorpha longicaudata | reverse complement strand
CAATGATGTCTTGGAACGTTGATCCTATTTTTGTTGGTATGCAAAAATAGCATCACAGAATTTTTCATTGAAAAAAATATATATTCATATATAATTGAATGCCTAAAATAAAAATAAATTCTATACAACTAATTTATATTTTATCAAGTAACCGATATTATTAATTTTCAATGATGTCTTGGAACGTTGATGCTATTTTTGTTGGTATGCAAAAATAGCATCACAGAATTTTTCATTGAAAAAAATATATATTCATATATAATTGAATGCCTAAAATAAAAATAAATTCTATGTAACTAATTTATAATTTATCAAGTAACCGATATTATTAATTTTCAATGATGTCTTGGAACGTTGATCCTATTTTTGTTGGTATGCAAAAATAGAATCACAGAATTTTTAATTAAAAAAAATATATATTCATATATAATTGAATCCATAAAATTAAACTAAATTCTATACAACTATTTTATAGTTTATCAAGTAACCGATATTATTAATTTTCAATGATGTCTTGGAACGTTGATGCTATTTTTGTTGGTATGCAAAAATAGCATCACAGAATTTTTAATTGAAAAAAATTATATTCATATATAATTGAATGCATAAAATTAAACTAAATTCTATATAACTAATTTATAATTTATCAGGTAACCGATATTATTAATTTTTAGTGATGACTTGAAAAGTTGATGCTATTTTTGTTGGTATGCAAAAATAGCATCACAGAATTTTTAATTGAAAAAAATATATATTCAGATATAATTGAATGCATAAAATGAAACTAAATTCTATACAACTAATTTATATTTTATCAAGTAACCGATATTATTAATTTTCAATGATGTCTTGGAACGTTGATCCTATTTTTGTTGGTATGCAAAAATAGCATCACAGAATTTTTCATTGAAAAAAATATATATTCATATATAATTGAATGCCTAAAATAAAAATAAATTCTATGTAACTAATTTATAATTTATCAAGTAACCGATATTATTAATTTTCAATGATGTCTTGGAACGTTGATGCTATTTTTGTTGGTATGCAAAAATAGCATCACAGAATTTTTCATTGAAAAAAATATATATTCATATATAATTGAATGCCTAAAATAAAAATAAATTCTATGTAACTAATTTATAATTTATCAAGTAACCGATATTATTAATTTTTAATGATGAC
>NW_026974057.1:2500-5000 GCF_034640455.1 Diachasmimorpha longicaudata | reverse complement strand
TACTTGATCGTTCTACAAGTCGAAAATTGGAAAAATAAGTGATATTTTTGCTTGATTCTATTTTTGTTGGTATGCAAAAATAGCATCACAGAATTTTTAATTGAAAAAAATTATATTCATGTATAATTGAATGCATAAAATTAAACTAAATTCTATAAAACTAATTTATAATTTATCAGGTAACCGATATTATTAATTTTTAGTGATGACTTGAAAAGTTGATGCTATTTTTGTTGGTATGCAAAAATAGCATCACAGAATTTTTAATTGAAAAAAATTATATTCATGTATAATTGAATGCATAAAATTAAACTAAATTCTATAAAACTAATTTATAATTTATCAGGTAACCGATATTATTAATTTTTAGTGATGACTTGAAAAGTTGATGCTATTTTTGTTGGTATGCAAAAATAGCATCACAGAATTTTTAATTGAAAAAAATTATATTCATGTATAATTGAATGCATAAAATTAAACTAAATTCTATAAAACTAATTTATAATTTATCAGGTAACCGATATTATTAATTTTTAGTGATGACTTGAAAAGTTGATGCTATTTTTGTTGGTATGCAAAAATAGCATCACAGAATTTTTAATTGAAAAAAATATATATTCAGATATAATTGAATGCATAAAATTAAACTAAATTCTATACAACTAATTTATATTTTATCAAGTAACCGATATTATTAATTTTCAATGATGTCTTGGAACGTTCATGCTATTTTTGTTGGTATGCAAAAATAGCATCACAGAATTTTTAATTGAAAAAAATATATATTCAAATATAATTGAATGCATAAAATTAAACTAAATTCTATACAACTAATTTATATTTTATCAAGTAACCGATATTATTAATTTTCAGTGGTGTCTTGGAACGTTGATCCTATTTTTGTTGGTATGCAAAAATAGCATCACAGAATTTTTAATTAAAAAAAATATATATTCATATATAATTGAATGCATAAAATGAAACTAAATTCTATACAACTAATTTATATTTTATCAAGTAACCGATATTATTAATTTTCAATGATGTCTTGGAACGTTGATCCTATTTTTGTTGGTATGCAAAAATAGCATCACAGAATTTTTCATTGAAAAAAATATATATTCATATATAATTGAATGCCTAAAATAAAAATAAATTCTATACAACTAATTTATATTTTATCAAGTAACCGATATTATTAATTTTCAATGATGTCTTGGAACGTTGATGCTATTTTTGTTGGTATGCAAAAATAGCATCACAGAATTTTTCATTGAAAAAAATATATATTCATATATAATTGAATGCCTAAAATAAAAATAAATTCTATGTAACTAATTTATAATTTATCAAGTAACCGATATTATTAATTTTCAATGATGTCTTGGAACGTTGATCCTATTTTTGTTGGTATGCAAAAATAGAATCACAGAATTTTTAATTAAAAAAAATATATATTCATATATAATTGAATCCATAAAATTAAACTAAATTCTATACAACTATTTTATAGTTTATCAAGTAACCGATATTATTAATTTTCAATGATGTCTTGGAACGTTGATGCTATTTTTGTTGGTATGCAAAAATAGCATCACAGAATTTTTAATTGAAAAAAATTATATTCATATATAATTGAATGCATAAAATTAAACTAAATTCTATATAACTAATTTATAATTTATCAGGTAACCGATATTATTAATTTTTAGTGATGACTTGAAAAGTTGATGCTATTTTTGTTGGTATGCAAAAATAGCATCACAGAATTTTTAATTGAAAAAAATATATATTCAGATATAATTGAATGCATAAAATGAAACTAAATTCTATACAACTAATTTATATTTTATCAAGTAACCGATATTATTAATTTTCAATGATGTCTTGGAACGTTGATCCTATTTTTGTTGGTATGCAAAAATAGCATCACAGAATTTTTAATTAAAAAAAATATATATTCATATATAATTGAATGCATAAAATGAAACTAAATTCTATACAACTAATTTATATTTTATCAAGTAACCGATATTATTAATTTTCAATGATGTCTTGGAACGTTGATCCTATTTTTGTTGGTATGCAAAAATAGCATCACAGAATTTTTCATTGAAAAAAATATATATTCATATATAATTGAATGCCTAAAATAAAAATAAATTCTATACAACTAATTTATATTTTATCAAGTAACCGATATTATTAATTTTCAATGATGTCTTGGAACGTTGATGCTATTTTTGTTGGTATGCAAAAATAGCATCACAGAATTTTTCATTGAAAAAAATATATATTCATATATAATTGAATGCCTAAAATAAAAATAAATTCTATGTAACTAATTTATAATTTATCAAGTAACCGATATTATTAATTTTCAATGATGTCTTGGAACGTTGATCCTATTTTTGTTGGTATGCAAAAATAGAATCACAGAATTTTTAATTAAAAAAAATATATATTCATATATAATTGAATCCATAAAATTAAACTAAAT
>NW_026974056.1:0-18703 GCF_034640455.1 Diachasmimorpha longicaudata | reverse complement strand
CCTGACTCGATTTTACGAATGATTCATGACGATAAAAAATTCATTGTTGAAATTCCGTGATTTTGAGTCGCGGAAATTTGATATTTTAGTGAAAATTGTTGGGAGAACATTTTTTTTTTTTCATGAACTTTGTTAATGAAAATGGACTATTCATCACTTGACAAAGGCAATGCTGTAGCCCGGTGAAAATTTAATATGAAGCACACAGGGGCGTGTGTTCTATAGCTTTTGCTATTGGGATTGTAACTCACTTCATTTCGCGTAATGAATTTTCTTAATTTGAAGAAAAAAATATTGTGAAATGCAATTTCGCTGTTCACCTGGTTTAAATATTCTGTAATTTATCGTGCTATTTTTTCCGTGGAGAGGCCAAGTGATCGTAAAAAGTGGGAATTAAATTTTATATAAAAACAACTGTTATGGAATATGAAATTGTCGATTCTACATAATAATTAATAGCTGTATTCTCAGAAAGTTGATGAAATCATCTGTTATTATAGAGAATTACAGAGAAATCGATTCGGTTTCTCTCTGCGAATTTAGTCCTCATCAATACAGGATCATATTAAATACTAATTTTCTGATTCCGCTATTTTTCTCGAAATGCTCCCCACGGTGTCATAAAGAACAAAGATTGAATTTTATATTGATGTAGCTATTCTGGAGTATCCACCAACCAATTCATCTTTTTATGTGGGGCGAATAATTCGATAAAGATTACCGAGAAAATGGTAGAAAATTTCACGGTATGAAATCGTAAAGAATAAAATAATCCGAAAAATCATTGCAGAGAGAAATTGAAGTTAATAAAGAATGATTTTTTCGATGGGAACAGATATATTCTCCTCGGAGGTGAGGTTATTTTTTTGATTGGCAGTGTAGTTGGCTGATCTCCCTTTGATATTCCCACGATATTGCGAAATGAAAAATTCATCTCTCTAATCTCGATAATTCAGAAATTTAACTAGCTGATAACTATTCAAAGGACTCAGGTTGCTCACCGCTGCAATAAACTACTCCATGAATATTACTGAATTAATAATTCAACCATGCAATCCCGATGGCGATCGTTCACACTGGCAGCATAAAAATTGGGGATTTTATCATGAATAATAATTGGATTCCATATTTGCATTGTAATTAGTGCTTCCTGAGATTTTGTACGATTTACACGTGAAAGCTTTTACCATTTTCTATTATTTTCCGTTGTCAGTAAAAACACCTGATTTACTCAGCCAAAAATTCTCGGTAAATTTTCACTAAATGAAAACATTAAATATTTAACAAACCTCATCACTTCTGCATTTCGATATTTCATTATTTACTATTCAATCAATAGTTTTTCTCTTATCACTGTCCCACATGAAATACCCCAGCCCCCGAGTGCATACTCTAATCTCCCGAAGATTATGCACCACCGAGAACTCCCAACTTTCAACCACAAGAAACACCATTCTTTTCGCATAATCTACAACGTCAACTGCAATGACGTTCAAGGAAAGCCACATCAAAGTGCAAAACCACCAGACCCCTTTCTCAACGGGGGTGTCGAGGCCTCAACAACGTCGACAGAGCGACCACGTGAATGAGAGACGTTCACCAGTAAAACAGCTCACTGAGCTGATGGTCTCAGGTTAGTGGGGGCGTGGGGTGGGTGGGGGAGGTGAGTTCTCTTACACGAATGGAGGCTAACCATAAATCAACTCCCTATCGGACTTGAACTTTTTTTTCTCCATTGCACTTCTCATCGTGGTCCTTGACTCGAACCCAAATACCCCGTGCTCAACAATCTCACAATCTTTCTACCACCGTCTTGAGCTTAGCCCCCCTCCCCCCCTCTCTTCTTTCGTTAACGATTCTGCCAATTTTTTTGTGAAAAATTGCAGGACATAGTGAACAAGTCTGTCGGATTAGTTCATTGTCAAGACGATAACAAAAAACTATTGAACGTAAATTTTTTAATTTTCCTTTAGTTCACTAAAAATTATAGTTCGGTTGAATATTCAAAGTATGTTATTTTGGTTAGTTGAAAATCAGCTAAGAGAATGAAACTGCAAATTACATTTATGTTGATGGATTTGCTCGGAAATATCTGCATTACTCGTGTCACTCAGTAGTGAACAATTTATAGAATTTTCCATGCAATTTATTGAGTTGAAATATATGAGATAGGTCTATTTGGGAAGTTTCAAAATATCTGGGACAGACAGTACCTCAGCTCATTCTATTTCTCGACAATGAAATGCTCCTGGAAGCAAAAGCAATAAAAAGGACTGGCTGATAAGATGGAATCACGTTTTTTAATGCCCCGAGCGTGAGGTGCGAAGGGTGGAATGACTATGTGAATGGATTCAGTACGATTTCAATCCGGTAGAGTAGAATTTATGTATCAATTATTGAGTCGTAGAGATCGACTGGCTCGTGAATATCCGTAAAAAACGATTTATCGACTTTCGACGAGGACTAAATACGTGGAGATTACCATTTCGCTGGCAAGAAGCATTTCACTCCAGTTCTTGTTGTATTCAAGGCAATCTGCAAGATCAGACACGTTTTATGTCCAATTTATTCGATATAAAATAAAGCAAAACGTTTTAACGGGCTTTGGAGAATTCCGGCTTTAGAGTTACTACGTTTTGCGCGTTTTCTCGCATTTTTCTCCTGGGCCTCGTGGGCCAAAAAGGGCCCGAATTTCGTATCCCCCGTTTTTCGTGGATATCTCGAAAAATAATCTAAATAAACAAATAAATTCAACGGTATTCGATCCGTGAGTTCATTTGCGGTTGCTCCAGGGCTCCGAGACTTGGCTCCCCAGGTAGGAAATGCCAATGTCCACGAAACGGGCCAGGTCTGGCACGAGACTGGCTTGCCAGATCTGGGCCACCAAGCTTGGCCCGAGGCATGGCCAGACCGGCAAAGAGCATGGCTTGCCAGGCTTGGGTCACTAAGCTTGGCCCGTGGTATGGCCAGACTGGCAAAGAGCACGGTTTGCCGGGCTTGGGCAACCACGCTTGACCCGAGGTATGGCCAGACTGGTAAAGAGCATGGCTTGCCAGGCTTGGGTCACCAAGCTTGCCCCGAGACATGGCCAGGCAGACAAGGGGCATGGTTTGCCAGGCTTGGGTCCCATATGGAACAGCATTCCAAAAATTGAATTCTCATGGGGAATGTTTTTGCAAACTCCCCATTGCAGACACCTAACAACCATGAGAGGAGTTCATGAGATTCCAGGTGAATTCATTTATTTGGGAATCGCCTCGGGACTCAGAAAAATAATTTCAACTCAAATTTATCGAGAAAACGACATTTCTCTTCTGGTTCATATTGACGGTATGCAGGTATACCGGAATGCTAAGAAGGAAATTTGGCCAATTTCAATAAAAATACAGCATCCAAATTACACTACCAAACCCTTTGCTGCCGCGATTTATTGTGGGGATGGGAAACCATTATCAGCCACAGAATTCATGACTGATTTTGTTGAAGAGGCCAATGAACTCCAAGAAAATGGTTTGCGCATTGATGACAAGGTTTTTGAGGTGAAAATTGTAGCAATAGTGGCTGATTCGCCAGCTCGAGCATTCATTTGCTGCCACAAAGCTCCTGGAGCCTTCTATGCCTGTGGAAGGTGTTTCACCAAGGGCATTACAGTAGGTTGTGGAAGACGAGGAAAACGCATATATCCAGTGACCAATGCAAATTTACGCACTAAAGTATCCTACGAGACGCGAGTTCAACCAGAACATCATTATGAAGGTTCTGTGTCCCCGCTGCTCTCTTTGGATAGATTCGATCTGACAAAACAAGTGCCATTAGATTTAATGCATTTATTCTATTCTGGTAATATGAAATGGCTGCTGGATAAATGGCTAACGAGAAGTTCAGCCCAGAGGATCAAATTAGCTGATGTTCGTCGGCTTGATGGTATTATGAGGTCATTAAAAGCCGATATCCCTATTGAATTTCAAAGGAAAGAATTTGATGTGAATAATATCTCAAGATGGAAAGCATCACAATTCAAGTTTTTCCTTAATTATTGTGGTATCGTCGTGTTACAAGATTTCTTACCGAAACCTTTACGTTGTCATTTCTCATTATTTGTCTTTGCTAGCAGAATTTTAAACAGTAAGGAATTCGTTAAGGATTTGAGTGAATATGCTGGATCTCTGCTAAAAATTTGTTTCGAGACGTTACCTGATGTTTATAATGATGAAGGGGCTCAAGTTCTCAGTTGGCATAGTATCATCCACGTTGCTAATGATGCCCAATACTTTAAAATTCCTCTGAATGAGCTCTCAGCGTTTTGGGGAGAGAGTTACATTGGTTTATTTAAAAAACTCGTTCATTCTTCGATAAAACCACTCACACAAATTATCAACAGACTAACTGAGATGGAGTCTGGAGGAACCATGGTAATTAATCAGAAACACATACTGAGTGATTGGGTTATCGCGAGAAAGCCTACAACGATGATAATTGATGGGGAAATTCATTTAACATCAAATATGATCAACATCAATGGTCTAACCTTGACGACAAGTCATCCAAATAACGTGGTACTCCTAGATATTGAGAAAGTTTTCGTAATTTCACAAATTCTCGTTAAATCAGGAAAATCCAAAATTTGTGATGATCTTACTGGTATATATATTTTCGGACACCAGGAAAGTAGTAGGGAAGAGGCGTTTAGTTATCCAGACTTTTCCAGTCGAGTAGGAATATTCTACATTAAGTCCTGGGCAGCTGAAATGACATGTAAGAAGGCACACAAAATTAAACACAAATGTGCTTTATTAAATGTAACTGGACGACAATACGCCATATCCCTCCTCCACTAGAAAATAACGTAAAAATTGTTCGCATTGTGAAATGCAGTTTTTTTTTGGTAAGAGGGTATATGAATGAGGGTATATGTTTTAGTTGAACTCGTGATTAAAATTGTGGAAGAAACAAACAATTTTATGTTTTAAATCAACAATCGACATGAAAATCCGATCATCGAGGTCGTTAGAAAATTTCAATAGTGGAGTCGTTACATGCAAGTGGGACATAAATCGGTTAGATCTGGCGTCCGTGTACATAACCTTTCATAATTGCTCGTATCATCCGTTTATCGGGCTTTTTGTCTCAAATTCGGATTTCACCAACTAAGTTGACGGTAAATTACAAGAAGTGAGAATTTAATGTGAATTAAATGTGTGTTAAGTGTTTGACAGATATTTGTGATATAATCGTTTTGAAGGAATAGTGGCGCTAAAAAAGAAGCATCAGTGGGGTGATGACAAAAAACCGTTCAAAACACATGGAAATAGAAACGCAATTTTTTCTGTTAAATAATAAGCTATATGCATCATTCTGCAAAGTTATCAGTTTATATGAAACTACTCGAAAACACCAGGTTCAATTGTACGAATCGTGATTTTTTTTCATAACCTAAAATGTCGGAAACCTCACATCCATCTCGCGATCCAAAAAATCTCAGCGAACCATTCGCAGTCATCGAATTTCTCGAGAAAAACGAAAAAGGGCTACCATGCATTGATTTGGTGCCGAAAAAATGGTTTAATAGTGCAGAAGAAGACACCTGTAAATTCCCACCGACAACTGAATATCATCTACTTGACGACTACTTGGAAAAATTGCACTCGCCCAAGGACTCTTGGCAAAGTTATCCATTTTGCTTCATCACCGGAGCAGGTACAAAAATTGAAATGACTCCACTTATAACTTGATGAATTGCTCGATGGGTTCATTTCAATATTAAAGGATCATATGTTGATTGTGTTCAGCTGATTTGGATCAGGGTCGCAGAAGATTAAAAAAGGCCCAAGTAACTCTCAACTGTGAGACAACCGATGGTGAAAATGATCGAAAGGGGGGGAGGTCCGAAACTTCCTCGAAAGCAAAAATTTCAGCAAAACCCTTAACTGCATCAAAGTCTCAACTAAACAACATCTTTAGTACTAAAATCCCGATTCCACCTAGAAATCAAACTCCAAAGTCTGGTAAGTCCTGTTAATATGAAGTAAAAGTCAATTATCAACAATTATAACCACTCTTAACCCCAATTATTCATCCCCAATTTATTCAACTCTCGTATTTAACATCAAAAGACCCATCGTTCCCTAAATTGGGAATTAGATTGACCGAATTTTTGAAATCTTTTACAAAATAAATATTAATTATGTATCTGTGCAGTCATTACATGTGTATTTGTCTCGAAACATCGTTTTAAGAGAGAATCGCATTGAATGATTTTATAAGAAAATTTTTATTATGTTGTGGTCGAAAAATATTAGGTTATTTTTTTTTATTGCAATTCTTTACTCATCAAAAAATTGAGTCGCTAACAGAAATCACTACGTGCGAACAAGATAAAGTGGAAAATTTATGATTTACACTTGATATGATTGTTTATACATAAAAGCATTGGAATGTTGAGGGGACGAGAAACGTTCCATTTTTCCCCACCATCTCTTATGTAGGAAAGCATTATAATTCTGTTGTGAAGAGGTAAATCAAAGTGAACATCTACGGAAAATGGTAAAATTTTGATAGAAACCTTTTTTGTAGGAGCGATAGGTTCTACAAAAAAAATATTTTTTCAAATGCATGCATTCTTTCCCCACTTTGAAATAGCTATAAAAAACAAAGGCTGGAGACAACTTACGTTGTGTTACTACTTCACTACAAACTTGTAAAATTTCGTAGGTATACAAGCAAAACCAAAGACAAGATTTCAAAGCATTTACCAGAGTGGATCTGACTCTGAAGACGAAAATCATGATTGTCTTATAGCTAATCCTGAGGAGATTCGAGCCTCAAAGGCTCAAAATAATTCTGGCTTTTTGCAAATGTCGAGTAAATCGCGATCTGTACCAACAGGTAATAAATCAATTTTGAGGTAATATGGGACTGTAGCACGTAATTCTAAGTTCGTGTTAATTAAATGATCCGGTCAGGGATAAATCATCATTTTCAATAATTTCCAGGTGCATGTTTATCATTTAAACAGCGGTCAAGGAAGAATATTACTTTGCTTAAAGACGTCGAAACTGATGAATCTGAGAGCAATGATTCCTCCGATGGAATTCTGCAGTCACCTACAAAATCGATGGACTCAGCGAGAAATACAAGAAAAGAACTTCATTTGACACCTCCTTCACCACTAGTCCATAACGCTTCAGGTAAAATCGGCTCGGATATTCCATGACCAATCATCGGCCAAGTTCCTCCCGCATGAAAAAATTTATATTTATAAATATTTGAAAATGGTCCAATTTATATTTTGAACATTCTTTACAAAATTCGGAACTTATATAGAATTAGATTATATTATATATTTTTGGTGGGGGCTTGGGTAGTTTTTTTTTCATCTGATGCTGCTACCCATCAATTTATATCGTTTGGTCCTCCTTTAATTTCATAAGGTAACCGAAAAAGGCGTGCATCGTCTACTACACGCGCTGAAGACGGATTGAATTCGATTGTGAGCCCAGGAACTCCAAAAACTTCACGATCAATGATGGTACCCCCTGCTAAGATGCCAAAAATGCTGGGACCACAAAACCAGTTGTCATCTAGTCATTATGCTGATAATGAACGTCGAATCCTGAACTCCCTTCGAGATTACTTTGATCAGCAATTAGATGAAAAGCTCGAAAATTTAAGACGCAGGATGGCTTACGATTTAAAGCAGTCTATGAATGAGCTCAAGACCACAATCATTGGCACTAATCTAGCCCCAGCTTCTGGTCCTAGCTTGCTTGAAATACAGAAGCAGATGTCTACGCCACTACTATTTGAAATGGATGATAAGTTCCAGGAATACGAAGCGATATTGACAACGGACCCAAATCTCGTAGAAACACTGGTAATATATCTGAAATTGATCGTTTTTCTTCTTTTTTATGTAAAATCAATAAATTGGGCGGTGACACATGCACTGGGTTCGTTTTCTGGTGATGAAAAAATCTTTCATCACCGGGACTCAAGTCTACGTCACTGGAACGCTTTGGTTATAGAACCAACCCGCTGGCGATGAGCCCAAAGATGTCTTCTCATGTTCATAAATTCAAAAAAATTTCCCTTCTTTTATTTTTAGCGATTATTCATGAGAGTTTTGATAAGCAATAAAAAAGAGATGAAAATATGTGTTTCCACTATCCTATCTGCGGTTCTGAGGAAGACAGTGTCACTGCACTATTCTGGTTACGGAAAGGAAGCTGGCGGAAAGAAAAAGAAAAATTTTTATAACACTACAGTATGCAAAGTACTGATTGATGTGATAATTGAGGTAATAGGATCCAGCACTGATGAGAAGAAGATAATGTCAGAAGTAAGTACTTGGTTGTCACGTTCTGGCGATCGAGAGGGTGGGCGTAAGGAACGACAACGCGGGTCAAGTCATCATAACGAGAATAATTCAGTTTGTTCCTTTGATACCAATCGATAATACTTCATTTTTCCGGGATAAATGGAATTGTAAAATCACTGTGTTAATATGACTCCATTAGTTCATTTTCGTAATTGTATTAGTTGTGATATTCTTGATAAAAGGTACGATTAATAGGAAAAGTTTATATTATCAATATATTTTTATCGCGAGGCGTTTCATTGGGCAGAATATATATTAATATATGAATATTGTTTAGTATTCGGCTGTCATTGAAGTATTAATTATATTTATTATATTTCTCCTGGCGAGGTCGGAAATCCAGAAGATGGAAATAACAATTGGAAAATGTGATGTATCTTAGCATAATAAAGTATTTTCTATGTCATTTCCTCATAAGTTAGATCACGGGAATATCACACGTGAGTGGGTTCAGGGATTAAATATTATGTCCAAAAGTTTAAAGGGAAAAATAATAAGTGGATTTTTAATTTTTAAGAAAAATTCTAATGAAAGTAATTTCAGCCATTGAGAGCTGTTTTCAGTATTTGGTGATTCAAGTCAAATAATATTTATAAGGTTGAAGTTTCACAATCGGACTGCGTCCATATTCCCCAAAGATTTCAAATTTAAGGGTTGAAATTAATTAGTTATATGTAATCCTATCCAAGACTTTTTTATATTTCTAAGTTTGTTTGAAAGAGTGAATATAATAAGCAATATTATATAGAACTAGCACACAATCAATGCAACTAAATATCATTCTGTGTTCCGGAGTTGCAGATGGAGAAGACATTATTGTAAAAAAAGGACGTCTTTCCGAGATGAAAAAATAATTCTTATCAGGATAATTCGTATCAGCAATTGTCTATGGATATAAGAATTAATTCTTATCATCCATAGCGGAATAAATTATCCATAATATTGCTATTATAATGACTGTTTTCATGCTTGAATTGAAGCACGATAATTTATCAATTCTAAACTACTAATTTAAAAAATAACATTGGTGCGTTATTTTGTTGGATATTTTGTTAATACAATCTTCGAATTCTGAAGACTGACTGCTAATATTATTAGATTGTAAGAGAGAGTTTATTAAGACTTAATATGGTATGTCGTATTAAATTTCGGATTCAAATGATCTACGTAGATTATTTATTTTAAAAGCGGATGAAAATAATCCACAAAAGATTTTTCTACAATTTATACCTGCAATCATTTTTTTGAGTTTTCATATTCTGTTCGCGGAAAAATCTCATAGTTGTGATTATCTTTCATGAAAATTGGAGATACAAACACTGCATATCTTTAACTGTTCAACCAAAATCGGATGAAAACATGTACTATGTCGATAGGAGGAAAAAAGTTTTTGATTGGCTGAGTTTTTTTGTCAATAGATTTAATAAATTTAAATATAAGTTTTGTCACATAATAAAACTGTTTTCTGTATAATGTTGAAGGTAATAAATACATGTCTGCTTATCAGATATACCGTTCATATATTTATTGGTGATTCTGAACCCAATACAGGCAACGGTTGGAGCCTGGCCACAGCTCTGGTCGTAAATCTGGGCCAATTTCGGGCCGAATGGTCAGCCCAGAATGCGGCCAAAGTTCGGCAATAGGTCTGGGCCAATTTCGGGCCGAATGGTAAGCCCAGAGTGCGGCCAAAGTTCGGCAACAGGCCTGGGCCAATTTCGGGCCGAATGGTAAGCCCAGAGTGCGGCCAAAGTACGGCGACCGAAGTCTGGCCAAAGTTCGGTCCCAGGCCTGGCCCCGTGTTATCATCCCAGGGTCTAGCCAAGTTCGGCGCGAGTTTGGCTGGAGCCCGGGTGCCGAGCTACGGCAGCTCGGCGGCCGTGCTTGTACCAAGGTTGGCCCATTCGTTTTTTCCTACCTGGGATAGAAATTTTGCGGTAGCCGCACGGGTGTGGCATGTGATCGCATGTCGGTTGGACGTTTAACACGTACAGCCAACACTGGGGCAGAGAGAGAGAGAGAGAGAGAGAGAGAGAGAGAGAGAGAGAGAGAGAGAGAGAGAGAGAGAGAGAGAGAGAGAGAGAGTCGGTGGTGTGGGTTCAAAGCAGAGGAGGGAGTTCTCTGGAACACAAGCCATCGTTTTCAACTATATACGATACGACGTCGTGGCCAAGTTGTATGCCAACACAATGACGCTATAATGACTAATGATCATATCATTTAATTAACATCGTACCTAACTAGACTGGCTTCATTAGCTTGGAAAGCACCCGTATACCTCTAGACGCTGTATAACGCCTCCCCTTCCCCTCCCTTCCAGGCCCCACCAGCCCCCTCAGCCCCCGCTCCACTCGCTGTCGCCCCTCGCAAAACCATACGCTTATTATGTATCCATCGTACCGTCGATTGTCTCTATACTCGTGTTAAAGCCTTGGGTATTATATGACCAACATGGTTACACTCAGCCCAGTATGACCCGCTTCTGCTCGTAGACCATACCCTAATACTAAATCACCTTCATTTTCGTATGTAGTTAGGATCGGTGAGTATGGGACTCACGAGGCGCGTTAAATTCCGTAGTCCATCGTTGACGAACACGAGAGTTCTGAATAATCGGTGGGGAGGGGGGTGAAATAGGGGTGACGGGGGATTTGAGAATTTAGGGGGAATGGAGAGAAAGCGGGGAAAAAATAGCGACAAAAGGAACCACTGGGGGTGCGAATTTTTTTTTCTTGACCTACAAAATATTTTCACTTGATCTCGAGGGGTAAAATTCTTATGTGTGTGTGAATTTAATTATGATAATAATAGAAATAAAATTCCTCAGGCCAATGAAAATTGAAAGTCACTTCTATCCTTCACGTCTCGATGATTCGATGATTCGATAATTCGTCACGGGCTCGCGATTTGACAGGGTAAATCAAATGTACCAAATCGCTCCGTTAATGATATCCGCAATTGAAACGCAAAAAAAAAATTTGATCGAACAATAAAAATAGGAGCGACTAGCGAGGTTATCAGCGATCTCTGTTCAACTGTAATGCATATCCTCGTCAAGGTCATGAGGCGGTAATTTTAGTTTCTCGTTCTGGATCATTCACGGTTGGATATTTCATGCTGAATTAAATGTAAATAAATGGCTCACTGTGGCCCCCACATCAGTCCCTTCTATTTCCGGATATTCAAGTGATTTTTATCCCCCTCCAACTATTTATCGAAATGTCTTTTATGAAAATAGGATAACGAACAGTGAATGACAATGTTGAACTTCACTGTATCCAATACAACGAGTATCCACGTAGATGGATACGTCATCGTATCGATTTTACCTGTTTACTTATGATAATCCAGCAATTACGGGATTTATCGACTACCGTTGGCGAAGCTGCTGATTTATTTCAACATTAATCACATTAATGATACGCCTCTACACCCCCTACTAACGGGTTTCAGTCGCTCTTTTACCCCCCTCGCTTTCCCTCCCCTTTTACAACCCCACTCATCGCCTCTGAGGTTCGTATTTTCAGATGAGGAAGAGGACGAACGGGAAACGAGGCAGTTCGATCAAGATCGATTGTTACAATTACTAATGCCCGTTTCAGGGGAACTGCGCCGGTATTTTCCGTGACAGATGGAGTTTATGAATTATCGGATGTTTGACGTTCGAACGAGTTTTTAGTCGATGAAATATTTGGGATGCAAACTCCCCGATGAAGGGATGAATTTTGAGAAGTTGATTAAATTGAGGGAACACACGAAATGCACCATTTAAATATTTCGTTGAATATTATGATGACGTAATAAATTTATCAATTTATTTTTACCTCATCATTGATGAAAATAACCCAAAGAATTGTCCCTCATTTTGACATCACGACAATTAAACCAGCATAAATTGAAGGAACAATGTTAACGTCAGAAGGGTAAAGGCAAACGACCTAGAACCAATGGTAGAAAGCGGTCACTAATGAGATCCTTCGTTTTGCATTGTAAGAACGTCAGAAGTGGAAGTGGAGGGGGGGGAAAGCTGAAACTTGGCGTTGATTTTAATCGCATTATTGATCAACCATTTATTCTTTCAGTCCTCAGCAGTAAAAAATATACCGCAGGCCATTATCTCCACAACTTCTGTCTAACTCAATTCAAATAATGCAAATGATCGATTAAAACCATCTCCCCGCTATCGTTACAATCCGATCATTAAAAAAAATTCAAACAAATTCGTTTCCAACTGTCAAACACGAATTCAGAAGATTCCAGAATTTTTTTTATCTCGAGATGCGCTAGAAGAACTGTATTTTTACCCCCTCGATAACAATAATTTTTTCCATCATTACAAACTTAATTAACTTCCCGTCCCGTCTCCCCGCCCCCCTAAATTCCGATTTTTCCAATCAAATCGTGAGGAAAAAAAACAATGAAACAAATTCGTTGTGACCGATGATCGGCAGGTTATCAAAAAAAAAGTCGTCTGTTTTAATATCTTTTTGAAATAACGAATTATTACACTGAGAATTGCACAGGAGGGTGCAGATACCAGTGAGGGTTGAGGGAGGAGGGAGAGGGAGGGCATATCCGGCATTTCGATTTGTGTCAGAACAGCGTGAAATAAAATAGTGCTGTGGAAATGGAAAAAATCGCTCCGTTCAGCTTAAAATTACAGTCGCTGGGGATTTTTTTTTTTTTTTTTTCGATGAGTAAAAAAAAGAGTGAGTGCATGCAGGGGGTGGATGGGTGGTTGGTGCATTTTTGCAGGTATTGGCGGGTGTACAAGAGGCGAACGGGGGTAAAACGCGCGGCAAACGATCACTGAAGGATAGAGGATGATGGGACGCGAGAGGGAGAGGATTTGGGGAAAAAAGGGGTGGTGCGAGACGAGGAACGGGGGAAGGACAGGAGATGGTACCCCCGGTTGGGGAAAAAAAATCCATACAATCCGATCAGGAACAATGTATACGTGCGAATGGCCGATTGTCTGTGTTTGCCACGTATGTACGGACATTGATACGGAAGCCAGATCTCCCGGAGCCTGTGCAACTGATAAATGTATGGCTGGAAAAAAAATTGGGGATGGGAATGAGAGGAGTGAAGGGAAGGGATGAGTTTCAGATGATTTTTTTTCCCCACGATTCGAAGCGAATGGTGAAACTATCGAGTGTATGGATATTTGAGGGGAATTTTTTTAAGGATTTAAATTTTCTAGGTCGAAGGGATTCATTGGTTTTGCACTCCAGTCAAATTGAAACTTCTGACGTAGACAGAAAAATTGATATAAAATAATTTGTTCGATTGTTGAATAACTGAAGTCTTTAATTGATATAAGTGAGATGGGGGATGACGTGAGGGGGTGGGGAAATGAGTGAGTGAGTCCCTCATTTCGGAAAAATTCGTTATAAATTCAGAAATCCACAAGCACCGGATAGAAATGAAATAGATCGACCGATTCTCCACCTACTGACGGTGGGTGGGATTTTTCGATCGAGGGAGAGCACAGCCCCGAGAAATGGATGAGAGATTTATGCAGAAGAGGGAAAAGTGACCAGGGGGGTGATAAAGGGTGAGGGGGTACCTTTACCTCTACGTGCTTGACCAATCTACCAATCAACTGCCTCCAATACTCATCAGTTTTTTTTTTCGATATTTTTTATCCACCCCCTACCAGCTCCTCTGTACAACCCGACATTCACACTGGGTCCCCTGCCACCCCCGCACTCTTCTCACTACCTCTTTTCCTCCTCCCCCCTGTCCAACAGGCCAACAGCAGCAGCCGCACCACTGGGTCCATTTTTTTCGTCCAGAAACTCGAACTCGTGATGCAATTATAATCCAGCTTTATAAAAAAAAAATGCATCGCAAATGTGATTGAGCACCGATACGCCGGTGAGAGATTGTCGATGGATAAAGGGGGTGGGAGTGAGGGGGGGTTGAGAGGAGATTGAGGGAACGGGGGTAGATGGGAAAGAGGGGGTAAAAAAATTGGGAAAGGGGTGAGAAGTGGTGTATATGAGGGATTGGTCAAAGCACTCTCATGCTCTGGTGCTGATAAAAAATTACTGGATGGGTACAGGGGGTGGGAGGGCGGTGGTTGAAGGGAGGTGAGGGGAAAAAGAGAATTATGGAGTTGACGAATGTACTGGTCGAAATGTAATCTTCGACTTGGGAAACAGATACGATATTTTACAAGCTTTGTCAGGAATTTTTTTTTATTTTCGATTTTTCGTGATTAATGGAATGGGGTGAGGGGAAGGGGGTTAATTGGTTGATGAATTTTGGGAGGTTTGGGGATTTTATGAGGCTTTTGAAATTATTTTTTTAGGGAAATCATTATTTGTTTATGATGTAATGAGGAATTTGTTGGTTTAAAATCTTGTAGAATTTTTTGAAAATTTGTTGTTGGGTAAATACAATGTTAGTTATTAAATAAATACAATGGGCAGTGGGGTTTCCCAGATATTACCAATTCAGCGAGTGAATTTTAGTTGAAGCATTTTACATTTTAATCCGGCTAAAAAATTGATATTGGAACGAATAATAACTCATTAATTTTCAAATGATAAATTTTTAAATTTGAATTGATGGACGAAATATCGTTTTTTCATTACATTTACGAAAAATAGTGTAATAATTTTTACCGAAAGTCACTCTACGGATCATTGTGATACGTTCATGAAGACGTCAATATCTCTTCCATTTAATTTTCGCAAAAGCTACTATTGACTATTCAATCAAAAATTTCAATAAGTGCCATTCAATGTCAACTCATGCACGTTAAAATTAAAAATAATCTCAACTAAAATTTAATCAAAAACTGAGTCCCTGCAGTGCCCATGAGCATTAAAAATTCGATAATTGTCTCATAATTTCAGGTTCACCAGAAATTCAAACCTACCCCAAGTATCGCATGTCTCGTAACAACAATTGTTATTAGAATAAGTCGCAGTTGAACTTTCAACCCCTTTTGTTCGGTCACACGATGGACAACCCGAACACATATACATCACTGCGATATAACGTTGAGTTTCAAAACTTGCTAAATAAAACCATTGAAAATTCTATTGAACAATGAACGTGTGCTCGGTTTATAATTACACCGAGTCGAGTCCCTATCGTTCTTCGAATGAATTTTCAAGAAAAGACCAAGTCCACGTGTACATCAGGCTTTTTTTTAAACTATAAATTCATGAAACATCATCCCCTTGATGCTTGACCCTCGTATCGCTCACATCGATACTAAACTTTATACTATTCGCGAAGTTATAATTATCACGTTTTTATTTAACACTCGGAGCCAAGATATCATGTGATATATTTTTAAAACAACTAATGAATTTACTTAGAATTGAGGGAAAAATTTGAAGGATTCAATTAAAAATTTAAAGTCTGTATTAATTTTGCGCGAAATTCCGTACAACAAAAAGAAAAAAAAATGAATAAACTTCTGATCAAAGGTGACATAACCGCAGAATAAAGACGTAAAACTTTACCACAATTCTTTCTCTCATAACAATTTAATAGTTCGCCACGACAACGACATTACCTCGTTTCTTTTCTAATTAGTAACGGGATCCCGCCCCGTTGTTTCTTTCTCTCAATTTATCCTTTTTTTAAAAAATTCTTCTCTATTTTATTTCAACGTCTAATGAGGAAGGAAATGCGAGGGCACCTTTCGCAAGCCATATACATATCTCCATGTATTTTTTTTTTTTAACTCTGTTGTACGGTCAGTACGTATAATTGTTGCCGGGAAAATTTTCCTGGGATCTTTCCAGCGGACGCACGTGCGGCTGGAAGAGACTTCGGGATAACATGCGGACACCTCCAAAGGGATGCATTATTCAAGTGAAGAGATACCCACCAGGGCACCCATACAACTTAATGAAAATGTTTCGTGCGGACAACTCATTATTCATTATTTTTATTTTCAACTATTCACAGAATTTCTATCCTCCGTAAAAATATTAATCCTTTCCCTTCTCTAATTTGTCCAAAAATAAAAATAAAAGTAATAATTAACCCACTAAATATTGATACCAAGAAAATAATTTTATTTTTGTTCAAAAAATTCTTTTCCCATTCAAATAATTTTGAAATTATTGTGATATGATAATCGTAAACGTCCCACGGCCATAAATATTCTGATAAATATTTTATGAGATTTAATATTATAAGAAAATAATAAGAAGTAAAAGTTTGTGACTCGGAATTTTTTGAGTTTTGCATATTATTTCCTCCCGTCCATCTGAAGACGAAGAAAAATTTAATTTAACGCTATATCCGAGACAGACAGCGGTGCATTCACCTCCACATGTCCTTACCCAGTGCAGACGCCCATGACACAACCTCATAAATAAGCGCTTGTATTTTTTTCTTTTATCTCCCAGTAATTGCACAAGACTTTTACATTACGATAACACGGTATTATGCAGTATGTCTCTATTTATTCCGCATTATCGAGGTAATGAATCGTGGTTGTATTCGGGTGATTATGATAATTGCAAATACGAGGTGTTTTCTTTTTAAAATAACAAATGACAATTTTATGCCAATGCTAATAAGTACCAGACATCGGCAATCAATGGATTTGCACCGGCACCAACCGATTTGCGGTAAATTTTTGCCTTAACCACGAATAAAATTACAATGATGGACGTATCCAGGTGAAAACAATTGAGCAAGACATCTCAAAGACCTCAAATGTCCCAGGAAAATTCCGAAATGAAAATTTTTTTTGACTGAAAATTGCTTCGCAGCCCTCTTGGCCCTACGCCAACTATTATATCAAGGAAAAAAAAAATAATTCGTATTCCGCGAGGTGCCCGAGGTGCTTAGCATCCCGTCGCAGTCACTGGTAATTGTAATAATTGTTATTATTCGGTGTATAATTAACGCGAGACTGGAAGCCCTCACCGGCCCCACTCCTCGACCATCCAAAGAGTAAGAAGAGAAAAGAAAGATGGGAGGAAAATCCGGTTGTGAGTGGGACGAGAAAGAAGAACCAACGGGAGGTGAGGATGGCACGAGAGAAGGTCTCAGACGAAAAGTTTAAAGCATAGAAGACCCGGAGGCCATTTGCATAATTAATTAAAGAAGGAGTAGAGTTCTCAACAGATTTTCATTCTACAGTTGCGACCTGGACCAAATTCCTTTCTACCCCTGCCCTGTCCCATTCCTATTTCCACTTGCGTTATGTACCGAATACTAAAATCAAGTGAAATAAAAGAAAAAATGATAAACGATGGGGGAGATCGTGTGAACGCAACGAAAAATAAGGCGGGATATTTGAATTCGAGAATAGCGATAAACTCCAGTCATTTTTTAAAATAAATGACAGAGAAAAGGGAGTAGTGGCACAACTTGAGATCGCAGGCTACAATGCAATAAAAACAATGGGCTCACATGCTAAAAATGACACGAAGAATGAAGGGTTGAAGGGAAGGAACTGGGTGGGGAGAAAAAAAAAATGAAAGAAAAAACGATCCAATTTTTTATCGTATAATAACGTGCCGATGAAAACGATGAGAATCTCATCATCGGTGTTCGATACGGCTTTTTCCCTTCCTCATTCTGTCCTCCTTCCTCCACCACTCCATCAATTCAGTATTTTTTTTCCATTGATTCGTTTCACTGTTATAGCACTGGTCTAAAAACCCTCTCGTCGATGTGCTGTACACGTAGTCCCCAGTCAGGAGATGAGAATGAAGGGAGGAACGGCGCAAATTCAGGGTTGGAGAATTGACGGTGGGAAGGAGTCCGGGGGGGGGGGGTGAGTGGGTGAGGACGAAGGGAGATCGGAGGGGAGTAAATGTAATTAATTATCCCAGTAATGACTCTGACTGATGAGCGGCTGGACAAGTCCAGCCGGAGTAGGAGAGACGGTGGTGATGGGTTTGAATCGAGATTATTCTGTACAATAATGTGCAGAGGAAGAAAAATGTTAATTAATTTTTTTTCCTTAGACATTACGATAATGAAAATTTATTTGAAATAATAGAAAAATAATTGCGGTAGAATAGGAACGATTTTCCCGAAAATAATGTCTCGTCTAATCACTCGCGATATCGAATAATTTGTCAGGGATCGACTGGTCAGGAGGTAATTGGATAAAATATAATAATTGTTTACATTATCACCGGTGTTTTAATCCAATCCTAGCGTTTGAGAAATAGTGAGACAACAGGCGGAATGAGGGATACGAGTTAGAGGGTCTGTGCATGACAAGGGAAATATATATTTTTTTTCTTTTCACACTGTATCGTCATCTCTCTCTTTCGCCACTCTACAAAACCCGTAACCACTACGACGCGACTCCCCGGGGCTCGACGAGGT
>NW_026974055.1:0-18710 GCF_034640455.1 Diachasmimorpha longicaudata | reverse complement strand
AATATGGTTCTCCCAGGTTGTTTCCTTTGACTTTCGGCCACGGATAGTGAAATCAGGAGCGATAACCTCGCAGAAATCTTCTATCCGCATTATTCCAGAACCTTGAAGGGTGTCTCGAATTTCCCCCTCTCCGCAAGCTATGGCAATTGCTTCAGGTTCCGGTGCCACGTAGAACCATGCGTTAGTCTTCCGCATTTTGATAAGCGTGAGACCTTGTAGCCGCAGATGTCTCGTGCTACACGTTTCCGGTATCTTATCTGGGCTCAGGTACATTCGCACCTCACAAGGGCTAGTGACTCTCATTTTTTGAATCGGCAAAGAGTCGGTGCATAAGTATTGTCCCCGAACTCTCTTGCAGCAATTCAATTGCCCCTCGGTCATTGGCACGTACTGATGTGTTGCGCCATGTACGACCAGAAGCGCATTTGATGCCTCCAAGTACGAGTGATACCCGTTCGTTGTCCGCACAGGAATGCTATGCATCAGCATAACGTCGAATGCTTGGAAATCCACCAGGGGTATTCCTATTACCGTGATGATTTTCATGCCAACTGCGGATACACTAACAGTTGATACCTCCTGCAGTTTATGTACCCCTGCTACCTCCAACTCAAAGGGGAAACTTAAACCCTTCGGTAATTTGGCTTTCCTGAGAAGGTCGACCAATCCCTCTTCCGTGAACACTCCTGTGTCAAATATTAGCCCTTTGGAGTCGGTCAGCAGTTTTTTTAATCTCGCAGCATCCCGCATCACCCCAGTGTAGATGACCTCGACCACCAAAAAATGCTCATCTACGAGTTGCCGGTGTGCCATCTGCGTATCCTCATCCCTTATCTGTTTGATAGACCTCAACAAGATGTTTTCGTTCTTCTGAATCATCTGTTCCGTTTGGGCGAGATGAAGAAGCGTAGAGTTAACAATCTGCAACTGCTTCCCAGAACTATCCAGTGTCCCTTGAACTCCAGCCTCCAGACGTGAAATCCTCTCGCGTATTTCCCGTTCATCTTCAGCATCCATAGTCCCGAAAAGCGACTTGGCTACCGTGCCCAGACCATTTATAAGACCTCGACGGCCCTTCCTCCTCTCATTTAACCCAAACAACGCCGTGATGACGCTTCTCGTTTCCTCGAAATCGACAATCCATTGATCCACGAGGTGATGGAAGTTGGAACCCCATGGTCCAGCCCTGAAGCACAGTTGCTTCGTATAATTCAGATGTTCCTGCAGTTGATCAGCTCTCGCCAGCCATGATGCACCATCCGTGCTTGCAGCAACCGTCCAAACGTAGTTGCTCAAATGCAATCTCCCAATTGGCTCAAAATAAATTCCCGGGGTGTGGACGAATCTCTCAATCACATGTCCCTCCCCCCGAACTTCCGCGATGCTCCCCAGCATTAGCCACATGACAATAACAATTAGCGCGTCGCTTGATTTGTCAATCAGGAAGTGCGTTGAACTTTTCAATTTTACCTGACGTGGACGATGTCGCCAACCCGATGGCCGCCATGCTTGATGACGAAGCACCCTTGAATATAAAAGTGACTGCCGCCCCGTTTGGGCCACAGTCTTCCAAAAAGTTAACAGTGAAGAAGTTAACATTCCGAGAACCAACAACATGAACGCCGGAAAGTGTTTTAAGTGCGGTCGATTTGGGCACACTGTCTCCGACTGCTTCCAGCATCTCTCCATCCATGTGGACCGGATAAGATCTTCACCATCCTGTACTCGGGGTCGGCTGTGCTCGAATCGTTCCTCGAGGAACCATCCATACCTGCGGCACTCCATGGACGACTTCGTATTCGAATATCTGGTGAGTACGAATACCTCCTTCACTTTCTTACTACCCTGTTTCTTACTGCCATTCGAAGTCTCTATTTTCGCTAATTCCTTGCTATTTTTGGAATATTTCAGCGCCATCGATACCCCTATCATCCCGGGTACTTGAACTTGGAATTCAAGGTGAAGATGAGGGACTGGAGGGTTCGTAGTAGGAAAGATCTCAATGCCCTTTGGGATCTCCCCGTACGCTCCGACATCGAGGCTGGCGTGGAGGACGTTTTCAACCTCCGAAGACTCTTCGGCGAAACTCCAGCTCCACAACCGTGCCACGTGCCCCAGTTCCTGGACGATAGTGAAAGGACGTGCGACATCTGTGCCTCCTATCTGTGGGATTATCCAGGCTATTATTATATTAATGATACTGTGATAGAGCGTCCCTCCAACGTATCTGTAACCGCTTTTAACAATAAATGGTTTAATTAAACAAACTATATGTATCTGCAGTTCTAGTCCTTTCCTGAAAATCTCCTTATCACCCGGGCAAGAAAATTCCAGGAATTCACAGGGTAGATTAATCCGAGGCAGGGGTCCATACAGTCATGCTTCTATAAAGGGTCGAAGCCGATTTACGTGGACTCTCTGCGTTTTTTGTTTGGTTCCCGACCTGATGGTGTAGTTAACCTCACCATTCCTCTCGATAATCTCGTATGGGCCTATCCAGGGCTGAGTTAACTTCTTTGATCTTCCACGTCGTAGGACATCATTTTTCAGTAGTACCTTATCTCCGATTTTCAAATCCATAGGTACAGCGTCCTTGTCGTATTGGACTTTGCTCCTTATTTTCCCTTCATCGAGGGCCTCCCTTGCCTCCTGGTGCGCCGCGCGCAATCGTTCACGAAGCTCCTGGGTAAAATCATCATAGCAATACGTCAAACGGGGTGGCTGTTTGACGGCCGTCGGTAACTCGGCGCGTCTCCCAAAAATCAGCTCAAATGGCGTCATTTTCGTAGCCGTGTGGGGAGTGGTGTTATACGCAAACATGGCGTATGGCAGCCACGTATCCCAATCCGTTTGATCCTCCAGGATGAAGCTCCTCAGGTATTCTGCCAGAGTGCGGTGTGACCTCTCGACAATACCATTAGTCTGCGGATGATACGCCGTGGTTTGGATCTTCTTAATTCTTAGAAGCTTACAAACATTCCTAAATATCTCCCCTACAAAATTCGGTCCTTGATCCGTGAGCAATCTCTGTGGTGTTCCATATTCACAGATGATTTTTTCGGCGAACGCACGCCCGATCGTATTGGCCTCTTGGTCCGGGATGGGTATGGCCTTGCTGAATTTAGTTAGCCCATCCTGAAACGTCAAGATATACTTATTCCCAGCATCCGTAATAGGTAATGGACCAACTATGTCCATTGCACATTGTTCGAATGCTGTTTCAGGGCTCTCCCCGATAATCATGGGGACCTTTGTGGCTTTTCCCAACTTGCTGAGTTGGCATTCCTCACAATTCCCCACATGGTTTTGAACATCCGACTTAATCCCCTTCCAGTAATATTTCTGCTTTAATTTGGCGTACATACGTTTTACACCCGGATGACCAGCAATCGGCGTATTATGATACTCTCGTAGTATTTCCGGAATGTCGTCGTCAGCAGGTGTAATGACCCCGCCGTCAGCGTTCGAGTCCATCGCACCTGTGTTCGCTCTTATCTGCGCTCGGGTTACCACGTTTATCCGACTTAACGCGTCAGCGTTGGTATTTAATTTACCAGGCTTGTGTACCACCTCGTATTCATACTCCTCTAATTTAATCCGCCAATGTACGAGTCTTGACCCCGGGTCCTTTACGTTAAATATCCACTTCAAGGGCCTATGGTCGGTCACTATGGTGAACTTACGCCCATATAGATAAGGACGGAAGTGACGAGCTCCCCATACAATAGCCAAGAGTTCCTTCTCTATGGTACTGTAGTTCTGCTCTGCCTTATTCAAGGTCCTGCTCGCATAGGCGATTGGTAAATCCTTGCCAATTTCCCCTTGCGATAACACAGCACCTATGGCCTTGTTTGACGCATCGGTGGTGAGCAGAAACGGATTCCCGAAATCGGGATACTGCAACACCGGAGCTGTTGTCAGAGCCCTTTTTAGGGTGTCAAAGGCGCTCTGCTCTCTCTCCCCCCAAGTCCAAGTTACGTCCTTTTTCAATAATTCAGACAAGGGTTTAGCAATTTTTGAGAAGTCTCTGATGAACTTCCGATAATACCCCGCTAATCCTAGGAAGGACATAATTTCCTTCTCGTGCTGTGGTACCGGAAATTTCACTACTGCCTCTATTTTACTAGGATCCGCTTTGATTCCATTCCTGGTAATGATGTGTCCTAGATACACCACCTCCTTCCTCAAGAAATTGCACTTATCAGGTTGAAGTCTCAGGCTCGCTTCCTTCAAGCACTGTAGTACCTCCCTCAGCCTTTTATTATGCTCCTGTAGATCCGGTCCAAAAATCACGATGTCATCCAGATAGACGAAACACCGAATTCCCTGTACTCCAGCCAGGACAGAATTCATGAGCCTTTGGAAAGTTGCAGGCCCGCCCTTAACCCCGAAAGGCAATCTACAGAACTCGTAGTGCCCATATGGTGTGGAAAAGGCAGTTTTACACCTATCCTCTTCCCTTACAGGAATCTGATGAAATCCCGAGGCCAAATCCAGAGTTGAGAAATATTTGGCATTTCCCAATCGATCCAGTATATCGGATATATTGGGCAATGGAAATGAATCACCAACCGTGACTTCATTCAAGCGTCGGAAATCTACCACAACGCGGAATTTGACCTTCCCTGACGCATCCATTTTTTTAGGAACCACAAGCAAAGGCGCATTCCACTGGCTTTTGCTTGGACGCACGATTCCATTCTGCAACATCTCCTTGACCTGGTGATCCACCTCCTCCATCTGTGATTCTGGTAACCGATGAGGCCTGACATTAATAGGCGCTGTCCCCGGTTTCAATGGGATCTCATGCTTCAGATGATCTGTAGCTCCAGGAGGATCTCCTGGTAGCTGTACGATGGAGTTGTACTCCTCCAAGATTTCCAGAAGGGAATATTTCTCCTCCTGATTTAGGTGCTCAATCCTCAGATTCTCCCGCAATAATTTGATGCGGTCTTTCACCTCGCCCCTCTCGGCATCCCACAGCATCATAATTATTTCCCCCGACGGCAGCGATTCCAGTTTAACCGTCGGTAGATTGATGAACACATCGTTGTCGTTCGTATTCACCACACAAACGAGTACTTGACCCTTTACTGCCTTCGTGAGACACTCCCCCATGAAGACGCCCTTCGCCAGTTGGTTTTTCCGGACGATTCCAGTTCCGCTGCTTCGTGTGGGTACCGTTAGTAATACCTCACTTCTAGCCCCGATTTTCGTGGGTGTTTGATCCTGGAACAGCTCGAACGGATGTCCATTGATCACCAACGCCTTCCCATGGACTGTTTCCACCTTCAACGTAGGTGAAGACAGAAAATCTTCGCCTAAAATCCCCCCAAGGCAAGGAAAATTCGCAGGAACGACCTGAAACGTATGTCCCAGACATCTATTACCAACTTCCAACCGAAGAATAACCTCACCCAGGGTGGCGACGTCATGATTTGAAATCCCCCTCAAGATTCGGCTTCTCGGGGAAATTTCAACCCCTTCCGTCAGCTTGTCCACCCTCACTAAGGAAATCTTCGCTCCGGAATCTGCCAAGAACATGGTTGGCAGCTCCAGCTCCAGCGCAGTGAGTAAAATCTGTGATTTTATTTCCCCCTGCAGTGCTGGCTTTATCATCGTTGTTTTGTTTCCCTGGAAACTCCCCCCTTGCCGTGTAGGTTTTACCATCATAACTTGATAGGCTCCGACAGGCATAATTTGCCCCTCATCAGACTTATCAACCCTCCTTTTTGGATCTAGGTTACTGCTGTCGGTACCCGAATTATTATTTCGCTTACCTGCAAAATGAGACTTCACGAGCTCCGCAGGAATTCTCTGCGAGTCAGATACTCCCAATTTCTTCTTTAACTTACGGCAATCAGCGGCCTCATGACCTGCATACCGGCAATGTTTACACACAGCGCCGAATGCGTTGACGCTGCGTCGCTCTGACGCAACCGGCAACGATTTGCGTTGACCTGCCTGCGGATTGCGACAATCTTTTGCAATATGACCTGATTGTCCGCAGCTGAAGCAATTCCCGGTGGATTGCCGGGCCATAGAAACTCTATTCCCGCCACTGGAGTTCCTTTGAGGCACCTCAAAATGCTTCCCTTTCTGAGGGCCAGAGATGGTTTTCTCCAATTCTACGGCTCCTGCACAGGACTCGTGGAGTGTCTTGAAATTATGGGCTCGCACCAAAATCTGCAACTGCCCTCGCAATCCCTGTTCGAACATAAGTTTAGCCAGAGACATTAGAATGGTTTTAGCGGCTACCTTTTCTACCTCCGTGAAACCAACGTGTAGACTCAGTAAGCCATTCAATAAATCAAGGGTGGCTTCCTCCGTGCGTGCGACATATTTAGAAACACTTTCATTCTCCTTTTGCTGTATTCTGCTAAATTCTGCTTGAAGTCCGACGAGGCTTTTCGCTTTCCCGAAAAGTGATCGCAATTCCTCCTCCAGCTGTTGAAATGAGGTGATCGTTCGATACTTCAATTGTTTCAAAGCAGTACCTTCAAGTTTACTTCCCAGAATACCTTTTAGGAGCGAATCCTGATATTCCGGATATATCAATTCCCTAGCGGAAGTCACTGATTTCAGAAACCCATCTAGTTTATCCGAATCTTGCCCAGCAAAACAACGTACCATTTGAAGTGCGCCCTTCAGATCAAGGTATGCACTCCCCGGTGCTCGGTTATTCTGCATGTTTTGGTCTGCCCAGGCCTCCGCCAAAAGATCTCTAACTTCATTTTTCTCCTTTTCAGCTTCCTCTCGACGCTGCCGCTCAGAATCCAGGAGGCGTTGCATTTCCCCCTGTTGTGCTTGCCTCTCTATCTCCATTTCGGCCATTCTTTCGCGCAACTCTGCTACTGAGTCCCGTAGCTCGTCAGTTCGCCGAAGTGGTCGTACCCCCTCGGGAGGTTGGTCCGCCCCATGGCGTTCGCCCCTAGGAACGAAACCCCCCGCCGCTAATGTTCCTGTACGGTAAAACACGTTACTGGGTGTGGAGTACTCGTGTCTGGGCGTCACATCCCTTGCCCCGTCTTCCTGGATCTCATCCAAATCCTCAAACGGATTTCCAGGTACATTCGGAGGATTTTGGAGAGAGGATCGCTGGTTTCCTCCTCCAACCCCTCGTGTGCTATTAGCCAGCTGCTCCCCGGGTAACTCCTCGGGTAGATCGTCCTCTTCCCGATGGACGTCAACCCTGACCTGTTGTGCATTACCACTAGCCAACAAGCTCTGATGCAAAGATCGGCTATATCTCCGTTGCACATTAACATTCCCGTTAATATTCCCATCAGAATTAAACAGATGTCTTCTTACCCCTTGCCCTGAAATGGAGTAAGACTCGAAATCCGATTCCGATCGTCGACTACCATTTGCTCCAGTAGTTGACATAATTGATTATTTATTTCTTGGCCAAAAATGAAATAATCCCACTTGCATAGCTACTTATCACGATACTAGCCCCTCTTGACAGGGTAGTTTCCACTAGCCTCTGGTACGATAAAGTACTAAGGTAGGCTTTCCTGGTTCACCCCAATGGTAACCACTATGATTCCTGATAACAGGTTCCCAAAAAATCTTCGTCTGATTTACCTTAACGGCAATCTTCTCCGTCCTTCGATGTGAAGGTCTGCTGCAGCTGCTGGCCAGTCTACCCCTAGGTAGTCCAAACTCCAATGTTCGATTCTTCTTCTATCACTGTGTGACAAGACAGTGGTTGATCAGGCCTCCGTCTTCCCCAAAAGATACGCTGCCACCAAAAATGTAATGGACCCGAGCGGTTGGGTTCGGGTTTCGGGGTTCACACTCGCGGATAGAGGATAGGAGCAGATATCTTCAATTGATTCACTATCTTTATTGGTTATTCCACAAGTTTATTAACAATTAAAGACTCGCTCTGAGACACAGAGTATCAGGCGAGTACAAGCACAGAAGAAGTAACTCCTTATGAATGGTATTTGGGTATTTATTGTCTCGAGTATCCCGAGTATTTATTGTCTCGTGGATTCGTATTACATCGCACGGTGACGCGCTAGAGGCCAGTTCGAGGCGTAAAGCGCTGACGCTGCGCCCCAGTTATCTACATAAGTTGAATATACGTGGACTGATCCACATATATTCATTACCTTTTATTTTCCTTTCTTCATATGTTTTGCATTCCGAATAATACGTGCCACTTTCGTGTCCTCGTATTCTCCGGATTATGAAACTGAAATGTTATGGCATTTTGGGGCATAACACAACTCCTATGATTGAGTTTTTCGTGAGCTGCTGTCGCGAAGAAAACGATGTTGGATCAGTTTCCTTCGTTATTCGACGTGCTGAAACCGAATATGATGCCAGATTTTGTGTAGGTGCAGCCAAAAAAAAGTAATTCCCACGATGTCGTAAAAACGCATATGTATAATCGACTTTTCTTGAAGAAAAATCGTTCACACGCCAACTTCGCGCATTGCACTCGTGTAGTTCGACGAGACGAAGCTATTGCACACGGTTTCATCGGCCTACAGCAATGTGTACTCAAGTCATATGCCACCATATCGAACACGAATATCAACTCCTATGATTGAGTTTTTCGTGAGCTGTGGTCGCGAAGAAAACGATGTTGCATCAGTTTCCTTCGTTATTCGACGTGCTGAAACCGAATATAATGCCAGATTTTGTGTAGGTGCAGCCAAAAAAAAGTAATTCGGACGATGTCGTAAAAACGCATATGTATAATCGACTTTTTCTTGAAGACAAATCGATCACACGCAAACATCGCGCATTGCACTCGTGTAGTTTGACGAGAAGAAGCTATTGCACGCGGTTTCATCGGCCTACGACCATGTGTACTCAAGTTATATACCACCATATCGAACACAAATATCAACTCCTATGATTGAGTTTTTCGTGACCAGTGGTCGGGAAGAAAACGATGTTTCGTCAGTTTCCTTGGTTATTCAACGTCCTGAAAACGAATATGATGCCAGATTTCGTCTAAGTGCAGAAAAAAACGTGAATCCCACGATGTCGTATAAACGCATATGTATAATCGACTTTTTCTCGAAGACAAATCGTTCACACGCAAACATCGCGCATTGCACTCGTGTAGTTCGACGAGACGAAGCTATTGCACACGGTTTCATCGGCCTACGGCAATGTGTACTCAAGTCATATGCCACCATATCGAACACGAATATCAACTCCTATGATTGAGTTTTTCGTAAGCTGTGGTCGCGAAGAAAACGATGTTGCATCAGTTTCTGTGGTTATTCGACGTGCTGAAACCGAATATGATGCCAGATTTCCTCTAAGTGATGCCAAAAGAAGTGATTCCCACGATGTCGTAAAAACGCATATGTATAATCGATTTTTTCTCGAAGACAAATCGTTCCCACGCAAACATCGCGCATGGCACTCCTGTAGTTCGACAAGACGAAGCTATTGCACGCGGTTTCATCGGTCTACGACAATGTGTACTCAAGTGATATGCCGCCATATCGAACACGGAATCAACTCCTATGATTGAGTTTTTCGTGAGCTGTGGTCACGAAGAAAACGATGTTGCATCCGTTTCCTTCGTTATTCAACGTGCTGAAACCGAATATGATGCCAGATTTTGTGTAGGTGCAGCCAAAAAAAAGTGATTCCCACGATATCGTAAAAACGCATATGTATAATCGACTTTTTCTTGAAGACAAATCGTTCATACGCAAACATCGCGCATTGCACTCGTGTAGTTCGACGAGAGGCAGCTATTGCACACGGTTCCATCGGCCTACGACCATGTGTACTCAAGTAATATTCCACCATATCGAACACAAATATCAACTCCTATGATTGAGTTTTTCGTGAGCAGTGGTCGGAAAGAAAACGATGTTGCGTCAGTTTCCTTGGTTATTCGACGTGCTGAAACCGAATATGATGCCAGATTTTGTGTAGGTGCAGCCAAAAAAAAGTAATTCCCACGATGTCGTAAAAACGCATATGTATAATCGACTTTTTCTTGAAGACAAATCGATCACACGCAAACTTACCGCAATGCACTCGTATAGTTCAACGAGACGAAGCTATTGCACGCGGTTTCATCGGCCTACGACTATGTGTACTCAAGTTATATGCAATCATATCGAACACGAATATCAACTTCGATGATTGAGTTTTTCGTGAACTGTGGTCGCGAAGATAACGATGTTACATCAGTTTCTGTGGTTATTCGACGTGCTGAAACCGAATATGATGCCAGATTTTGTCTAGGTGCAGCCAGAAAAAAGTGATTCCCACGATGTCGTAAAAACGCATATGTATAATCGACTTTTTCTCGAAGACAAATCGTTCCCACGCAAACATCGCGCATTGCACTCGTGTAGTTCGACGAGACGAAGCTATTGCACGCGGTTTCATCGGCCTACGACTATGTGTACTCAAGTTATATGCAATCATATCGAACACGAATATCAACTTCGATGATTGAGTTTTTCGTGAACTGTGGTCGCGAAGATAACGATGTTACATCAGTTTCTGTGGTTATTCGACGTGCTGAAACCGAATATGATGCCAGATTTTGTCTAGGTGCAGCCAGAACAAAGTGATTCCCACGATGTCGTAAAAACGCATATGTATAATCGACTTTTTCTCGAAGACAAATCGTTCCCACGCAAACATCGCGCATTGCACTCGTGTAGTTCGACGAGACGAAGCTATTGCACGCGATTTCATCGGGATACGACAATGTGTACTCAAGTCATATGCCACCATATCGAACACGAATATCAACTCCTTTTATTGAGTTTTTCGTGAGCTGTGGTCGCGAAGAAAACGATGTCGCATCAGTTTCCTTCGTTATTCGACGTGCTGAAACCGAATATGATGCCAGATTTTGTGTAGGTGCAGCCAAAAAAAAGTGATTCCCACGATATCGTAAAAACGCATATGTATAATCGACTATTTCTTGAAGACAAATCGTTCATACGCAAACATCGCGCATGGCACTCCTGTAGTTCGACGAGACGAAGCTATTGCACGCGGTTTCATCGGTCTACGACAATGTGTACTCAAGTTATATACCACCATATCGAACACAAATATCAACTCCTATGATTGAGTTTTTCGTGAGCTGTGGTCGCGAAGAAAACGATGTTGCATCAGTTTCCGTGGTTATTCTACGTGCTGAACCCGAATATGATGCCAGATTTCGTCTAAGTAATGCCAAAACAAGTGATTCCTACGGTGTCGTAAAAACGCATATGTATAATCGACTTTTTCTCGAAGACAAATCGTTCCCACGCAAACATCGCGCATTGCACTCGTGTAGTTCGACGAGACAAAGCTATTGCACACGGTTTCATCGGCCTATGGCAATGTGTACTCAAGTCATATGCCACCATATCGAACACGAATATCAACGACTATGATTGAGTTTTTCGTGAGCTGTGGTCGCGAAGACAACGATGTTGCATCAGTTTCCTTGGTTATTTGACGTGCTGAAACCGAATATGATGCCAGATTTCCTCTAAGTGATGCCAAAAAAAGTGATTCCTACGGTGTCGTAAAACCGCATATGTATAATCGACTTTTTCTCGAAGACAAATCGTTCCCACGCAAACATCGCGCATTGCACTCGTGTAGTTCGACGAGAAGAAGCTATTGCACGCGGTTTCATCGGCCTACGACCATGTGTACTCAACTTATATACCACCATATCGAACACAAATATCAACTCCTATGATTGAGTTTTTCGTAAGCAGTGGTCGGAAAGAAAACGATGTTGCGACAGTTTCCTTCGTTATTCGACGTGCTGAAACCGAATATGATGCCAGATTTTGTGTAGGTGCAGCCAAAAAAAAGTAATTCCCACGATGTCGTAAAGACGCATATGTATAATCGACTTTTTCTTGAAGACCAATCATTGCCACGCAAACATCGCGCATGGCACTCCTGTAGTTCGACGAGACGAAGCTATTGCACGCGGTTTCATCGGTCTACGACAATGTGTACTCAAGTGATATGCCACCATATCGAACAGGGAATCAACTCCTATGATTGAGTTTTTCGTGAGCTGTGGTCGCGAAGAAAACGATGTTGGATCAGTTTTCTTCGTGAGTTCGACGTGCTTAAACCGAATATAATGCCAGATTTTGTGTAGGTGCAGCCAAAAAAAAGTAATTCGCACGATGTCGTAAAAACGCATATGTATAATCGACTTTTTCTTGAAGACAAATCGATCACACGCAAACATCGCGCATTGCACTCGTGTAGTTTGACGAGAAGAAGCTATTGCACGCGGTTTCATCGGCCTACGACCATGTGTACTCAAGTTATATACCACCATATCGAACACAAATATCAACTCCTATGATTGAGTTTTTCGTGAGCTGTGGTCGCGAAAAAAACGATGTTGCATCAGTTTCCTCGGTTATTTGAAGTGCTAAAACCGAATATGATCCCAGATTTCGTCTAGGTGCAGCGAAAAAACAGTGATTCCCACGATGTCGTAAAAACGAATATGTATAATCGACTTTTTCTGCAAGCCTAATGGTTCCCACCCTAAATTCGCGCATTGCACTCGTGTAGTTCGAAGAGACGAAGCTATTGCACGCGGTTTCATCGACCTACGACAATGTGTACTCAAGTTATATGCCATCATATCGAACACGAATATCAACTTTTATGATTGAGTTTTTCGTGAACTGTGGTCGCCACGAAAACGATGTTGCATCAGTTCCCTTGGTTATCCGACGTGCTGAAACTGAATATGATGCCAGATTTCGTCTAGGTGCAGCCAAAAAAAAGTGATACCCACGATGTCGTAAAAACGCATATGTATATTCGACTTTTTCTCGAAGACAAATCGTTCCCAAGCAGGCTTCCCGCATTGCACTCGTGTAGTTCAACGAGACGAAGCTATTGCACGCGGTTTCATCGGCCTACGACAATGTGTACTCAAGTTATACGCCATCATATCGAACACGAAATCAACTTCTATGATTGAGTTTTTCGTGAGCTGTGGTCGCTCAGAAAACGATGTTGCATCAGTTCCCTTGGTTAATTGATGTGCTGAAACCGAATATGATGCCAGATTTCGTCTAGGTGCAGCCAAAAAAAGTGATTCCCTTCAAGTCGTAAATACGCATATGTATAATCCATCTTTTCTCGAAGCCTAATCGTTCCCACGCAAACTGCCCGCATTGCACTTGTGTAGTTCGACGAGAAGAAGCTATTGCACGCGGTTTCATTGGCCTACGACAATGTGTACTCAAGTTATATGCCATCATATCGAACACGAATATCAACTTCTATGTTTGAGTTTTTCGTGAACTGTGGTCGCTCAGCAAACGATGTTGCAACAGTTCCCGTGGTTAATTGATGTGCTGAAACCGAATATGATGCCAGATTTCGTCTAGGTGCAGCCAAAAAAAGTGATTCCCTTGAAGTCGTAAATACGCATATGTATAATCGATCTCTTCTCGAAGCCTAATCGTTCCCACACAAACTGCCCGCATTGCACTTGTGTAGTTCGACGAGACGAAGCTATTGCACGCGGTTTCATCGGCCTACGACAATGTGTACTCAAGTTATACGCCATCATATCGAACACGAAATCAACTTCTATGATTGAGTTTTTCGTGAGCTGTGGTCGCGAAGAAAACGATGTTTAATCAGTTGCCTTGGTTATTCGACGTGCTGAAACTGAATATGATGCCAGATTTCGTCTAGGTGCAGCCAAAAAAAAGTGATACCCACGATGTCGTAAAAACGCATATGTATATTCGACTTTTTCTCGAAGACAAATCGTTCCCAAGCAGGCTTCCCGCATTGCACTCGTGTAGTTCGACGAGACGAAGCTATTGCACGCGGTTTCATCGACCTACGACAATGTGTACTCAAGTTATATGCCATCATATCGAACACGAATATCAACTTCTATGATTGAGTTTTTCGTAAGCTGCGGTCGCGAAGAAAACGGTATTGCATCAGTTTCCTTGGTTATTTGACGTGCTGAAACCGAATATTATGCCAGATTTCGTCTAGGTGCAGCCAAAAAACAGTGATTCCCGCGATGTCGTAAAAACGAATATGTATAATCGACTTTTTCTGGAAGCCTAATGGTTCCCACCCTAAATTCGCGCATTGCACTCGTGTAGTTCGAAGAGACGAAGCTATTGCACGCGGTTTCATCGACCTACGACAATGTGTACTCAAGTTATATGCCATCATATCGAACACGAATATCAACTTCTATGATTGAGTTGTTCGTGAGCTGTGGTCGCGAAGAAAACGATATTGCATCAGTTTCCTTGGTTATTTGACGTGCTGAAACCGAATATTATTCCAGATTTCGTCTAGGAGCACCCAAAAAAAAGTGATTCCCACGATCTCGTGACAACGCATATGTATAATCGACTTTTTCTCAAAGACAAATGGTTCCCAAGCAGGCTTCCCGCATTGCACTCGTGGAGTTCGACGAGACGAAGCTATTGCACGCGGTTTCATCGGCCTACGACAATGTGTACTCAAGTTGGAAGCCATCATATCGAACACGAATATCAACTTCTATGTTTGAGTTTTTCGTGAGCTGTGGTCGCTCAGAAAACGATGTTGCATCAATTCCCTTGGTTAATTGATGTGCTGAAACCGAATATGATGCCAGATTTCGTCTAGGTGCAGCCAACAAAAGTGATTCCCTTGAAGTCGTAAATACGCATATGTATAATCGATCTCTTCTCGAAGCCTAATCGTTCCCACGCAAACTGCCCGCATTGCACTTGTGTAGTTCGACGAGACGAAGCTATTGCACGCGGTTTCATCGGCCTACGACAATGTGTACTCAAGTTATATGCCATCATATCGAACACGAATATCAACTTCTATGTTTGAGTTTTTTGTGAACTGTGGTCAACCAGAAAACGATGTTGTATCAGTTCCCTTGGTTAATTGATGTGCTGAAACCGAATATGATGCCATATTTTGTCTAGGTGCAGCCAAAAAACAGTGATTCCCACGATGTCGTAAAAACGAATATGTATAATCGACTTTTTGTGGAACCCTAATCGTTCCCACGCAAACTTCGCGCATTGCACTCGTGTAGTTCGACGAGACGAAGCTATTGCACGCGGTTTCATCGGCCTACGACAATGTGTACTCAAGTTATATGCCCTCATATCGAACACGAATATCCACTGATATGATTGAGTTTTTCGTGAGCTGTGGTCGCGAAGAAAACGATATTGCATCAGTTTCCTTGGTTATTTGACGCGCTGAAACCGAATATGACGCCAGATTTCCTCTAGGTGCAGCCAAAAAACAGAGATTCCCACGATGTCGTAAAAACGAATATGTATAATCGACTTTTTCTCGAAGCCTAATCGTTCCCCCGCAAACTTCGCGCATTGCACTCGTGTAGTTCGAAGAGACGAAGCTATTGCACGCGGTTTCATCGGCCTACGACAATGTGTACTCAAGTTAAATGCCATCATATTGAACACGAATATCAACTTCTATGTTTGAGTTTTTCGTGAACTGTGGTCGCCCATAAAACGATGTTGCATCAGTTCCCTTGGTTAATTGATGAGCTGAAACCGAATATGATGCCAGATTTCGTCTAGGTGCAGCCAACAAAAGTGATTCCCTTGAAGTCGTAAATACGCATATGTATAATCGATCTTTTCTCGAAGCCTATTCGTTCCCACGCAAACTGCCCGCATTGCACTTGTGTAGTTCGACGAGACGAAGCTATTGCACGCGGTTTCATCGGCCTACGACAATGTGTACTCAAGTTATATGCCATCATATCGAACACGAATATCAACTTCTATGATTGAGTTTTTCGTAAGCTGCGGTCGCGAAGAAAACGGTATTGCATCAGTTTCCTTGGTTATTTGACGTGCTGAAACCGAATATTATGCCAGATTTCGTCTAGGTGCAGCCAAAAAACAGTGATTCCCGCGATGTCGTAAAAACGAATATGTATAATCGATTTTTTCTGGAAGCCTAATGGTTCCCACCCTAAATTCGCGCGTTGCACTCGTGTAGTTCGAAGAGACGAAGCTATTGCACGCGGTTTCATCGACCTACGACAATGTGTACTCAAGTTATATGCCATCATATCGAACACGAATATCAACTTCTATGATTGAGTTGTTCGTGAGCTGTGGTCGCGAAGAAAACGATATTGCATCAGTTTCCTTGGTTATTTGACGTGCTGAAACCGAATATTATTCCAGATTTCGTCTAGGAGCACCCAAAAAAAAGTGATTCCCACGATCTCGTAACAACGCATATGTATAATCGACTTTTTCTCAAAGACAAATGGTTCCCAAGCAGGCTTCCCGCATTGCACTCGTGGAGTTCGACGAGACGAAGCTATTGCACGCGGTTTCATCGGCCTACGACAATGTGTACTCAAGTTGGAAGCCATCATATCGAACACGAATATCAACTTCTATGTTTGAGTTTTTCGTGAGCTGTGGTCGCTCAGAAAACGATGTTGCATCAGTTCCCTTGGTTAATTGATGTGCTGAAACCGAATATGATGCCAGATTTCGTCTAGGTGCAGCCAAAAAAAGTCATTCCCAGGATGTCGTAAAAACGCATATGTATAATCGACTTTTTCTCGAAGACAAATCGTTCCCGAGCAGGCTTCCCACATTGCACTCGTGTAGTTCGACGAGACGAAGCTATTGCACGTGGTTTCATCAGCCTACGACAATGTGTACCCAAGTTATATGCCATCATATCGACCACGAATATCAACTTCTATGATTGAGTTTTTCGTGAGATGTGGTCGCGAAGAAAACGATATTGCATCAGTTTCCTTGGTTATTTGACGCGCTGAAACCGAATATGATGCCAGATTTCCTCTAGGTGCAGCCAAAAAACAGAGATTCCCACGATGTCGTAAAAACGCATATGTATATTCGACTTTTTCTCGAAGACAAATCGTTCCCAAGCAGGCTTCCCGCATTGCACTCGTGTAGTTCGAAGAGACGAAGCTATTGCACGCGGTTTCATCGGCCTACGACAATGTGTACTCAAGTTAAATGCCATCATATTGAACACGAATATCAACTTCTATGTTTGAGTTTTTCGTGAACTGTGGTCGCCCAGAAAACGATGTTGCATCAGTTCCCTTGGTTAATTGATGTGCTGAAACCGAATATGATGCCAGATTTCGTCTAGGTGCAGCCAAAAAAAAAGTGATTCCCACGATGTCGTTAAAACGCATATGTATATTCGACTTTTTCTCGAAGACAAATCGTTCCCAAGCAGGCTTCCCGCATTGCACTCGTGTAGTTCAACGAGACGAAGCTATAGCACGCGGTTTCATCGGCCTACGACAATGTGTACTCAAGTTATATGCCATCATATCGAACACGAATATCAACTTCTATGATTGAGTTTTTCGTAAGCTGCGGTCGCGAAGAAAACGGTATTGCATCAGTTTCCTTGGTTATTTGACGTGCTGAAACCGAATATTATGCCAGATTTCGTCTAGGTGCAGCCAAAAAACAGTGATTCCCGCGATGTCGTAAAAACGAATATGTATAATCGACTTTTTCTGCAAGCCTAATGGTTCCCACCCTAAATTCGCGCATTGCACTCGTGTAGTTCGAAGAGACGAAGCTATTGCACGCGGTTTCATCGACCTACGACAATGTGTACTCAAGTTATATGCCATCATATCGAACACGAATATCAACTTTTATGATTGAGTTTTTCGTGAACTGTGGTCGCCAAGAAAACGATGTTGCATCAGTTCCCTTGGTTATCCGACGTGCTGAAACTGAATATGATGCCAGATTTCGTCTAGGTGCAGCCAAAAAAAAGTGATACCCACGATGTCGTAAAAACGCATATGTATATTCGACTTTTTCTCGAAGACAAATCGTTCCCAAGCAGGCTTCCCGCATTGCACTCGTGTAGTTCAACGAGACGAAGCTATTGCACGCGGTTTCATCGGCCTACGACAATGTGTACTCAAGTTATACGCCATCATATCGAACACGAAATCAACTTCTATGATTGAGTTTTTCGTGAGCTGTGGTCGCTCAGAAAACGATGTTGCATCAGTTCCCTTGGTTAATTGATGTGCTGAAACCGAATATGATGCCAGATTTCGTCTAGGTGCAGCCAAAAAAAGTGATTCCCTTCAAGTCGTAAATACGCATATGTATAATCCATCTTTTCTCGAAGCCTAATCGTTCCCACGCAAACTGCCCGCATTGCACTTGTGTAGTTCGACGAGAAGAAGCTATTGCACGCGGTTTCATTGGCCTACGACAATGTGTACTCAAGTTATATGCCATCATATCGAACACGAATATCAACTTCTATGTTTGAGTTTTTCGTGAACTGTGGTCGCTCAGCAAACGATGTTGCAACAGTTCCCGTGGTTAATTGATGTGCTGAAACCGAATATGATGCCAGATTTCGTCTAGGTGCAGCCAAAAAAAGTGATTCCCTTGAAGTCGTAAATACGCATATGTATAATCGATCTCTTCTCGAAGCCTAATCGTTCCCACACAAACTGCCCGCATTGCACTTGTGTAGTTCGACGAGACGAAGCTATTGCACGCGGTTTCATCGGCCTACGACAATGTGTACTCAAGTTATACGCCATCATATCGAACACGAAATCAACTTCTATGATTGAGTTTTTCGTGAGCTGTGGTCGCGAAGAAAACGATGTTTAATCAGTTGCCTTGGTTATTCGACGTGCTGAAACTGAATATGAT